>NC_134575.1:54152317-54352317 GCF_050947875.1 Dermacentor variabilis
TACCGTGGTCTCTAGACTTTTGCACTGGAATGTACATTCGAGATGCTTCCGGTTTTGCTCCCATAAATGCTCGAAGCGCTCAATGAAGGGCACAATCCAAGATTTTGAAAGAAGGAAGCAGAATTCCTAAACTTCTACATTACGCATTACTCGAGGAAATCGTCAGGACTAAATACAACTTTCGCGGCGCCTGGAGTAAGCAGGGAAAAAGAACTTTCAGCGGAAACTTATTTCTATTGTCTCTTTGGTATGCAGTGTTCCGTTAAACTTCCTCGAGGGGGATCTGAACATTTCAACGTGTTGTTCGCGTTCATCCGAATGCGAAACGTTTTGCCTATTGTGACAACATTCTAAAAGTTGCGCAGGGAGAATACAATACGCCCCCGACCCCAGCCCCAAAGAATTATTGCGAGACTACCTTACTGGGCCATATACTCTAGAGCAGGGGTTCTCAAGTTTTCTGACCTCGGGGAACCCCACCTGCCTTGCTAAAGTGCCATTTTTTGACTCAGCTGTGTAACCATGCTCTGGTTTCAGAACTACGAAGACTTGGTGCAATATGTTGCGACTGATTCACGGGAACGAGGTTGGATGTCGCGACCAAGAAAGATCCCAGTTTATCGGATGCCAAAAAGCATCATAAGGAGCATGATGTATGTTTCTTTATAACACCGGCTTTCATAAATTTGGTGCTCGAAAAAAAATATGTGCAGTAATTACAGAGCACCATGCAAGCCACATATTCGCTGAGAGCAGAAGCGTACAAGTGAGGGCGATTAATTAATTTAGTTGGCAGTTTTACCGTCCATAAACTGCACAATAGTTTACGATGGACGCAGTAGCTTGGGAGGGCTCACTGGGCCTGCGTTTATGCAACGCGCACTCAAAGCAAGGTACACGAGTGCTTTTTCATTCTGCTCTCACCGGAATGAGGCCGTCAGGGCCGGGAACCGAGCCCTTAACCTCAACAGCGCCACAATGCAGCCACTGATATACAGTGGCTCGTCAAGTGAGGCTGGAAGTGAATGAATGCTCAGGCGAGCATCGCAAACTAATTAAACAATTAAAGAAAGAAGACGCACAAAGCCTGTCGCTCAAGCAGGCAACGGAAACGCAACAGTTGCACCCGGAGCGTAGCAGACGGCAAAAGAGGGATCCCTAAGTGATGTCACCTATGCGCTCGCGGCACCGCCATCAGTCTTGCACGAGGCCTATGCGCGCGTGTAGTCACGCCGGTGTGGAACGATCCCATGCTCTCCATGTCTTCGCTGTTTTTCACGGCCAGATGTTTTCGTAGGGCTCCTCCATAATCTACGTGGTCGTTGTTTCCAGCGACCGGGCCAAAGGGGATGGGGCTAAGGTGTACTCAAGTAGGCGGACGGGTCGGGAGATGATTCGTATCGCGTCGTCAGCTGAAGCGAAGGGCACGGCAAGTGGTCGTAAACAGTGGCGTAATTAGGGGATGGCGCATCGGTCACGTGCCTCCACCCATCTGCCGGAATTTGTGTCTTAGTGTGCAACGTGCCCAGGCTCGCCCCCCCCCCCCCCCCGACCCTCCTCCTCACTGTCCCCTGCCAAATTCGTGCGCTCTCTCCGAAAAACATATTTCTGGCTATGCCACTGTTTGTGAAGGCGTCTTTATTTACACGAGGACTGTTTCGAGGCATACGGCTAGGCGGCGGAATGTAATGCACTTCTCGTATCACTCCAGGGAGTCCCGAAAGAAACATACTCAACACGCCAGTGCGCCGCGTCTCAGCAGCTCTGTGTGGCGTCTCTGTGTTCTTGGCCCATGGCCTGATGATACAACTGCGAACCTAGACATCGAAATTGTTAGTGGACATCCTGCATATCACGGGACCGGGCGAGTGGCTTTAGCAAGGCCATTGTGTACTTATGGCAGGGTATCTTGCCCGTCAGTTGCGTGGTGTTTCCCTTCAAGAGGAAGCCTTACTCTGGGAACAACTCCGAATTATCTATTCAAACACACGTGAAACACAGAAATTCCCTCAATACACAACCAATGGACCGATTTAAATGAAATTCGTGCGACATCTCAATTGTCGAGAGCGACATCTCAATTCGTCGAACTGTTGGGAGAAAAATTCTAATGGAAGATTTGATAGCATTTACGAAAATTGCAGGAAACTTAGTAACTTTATAGGAAAACAGATATCCCATTTCTGTAAGCTGCGTCTGTCACAGCATCTGAAGCTGACAAATGCAATATGCGACTTTAAATCTTACATAAAGCTTCCGCAATGTTTACGTGGGTTTTGTAAAGTCATCCTCACAAATATATGGCGTATTCCAGAGCGATGTGTAATAGTATAATTTTGTTCGCTTTAGATCTCTCAATTTGTGCTTCTTCCAAATATGTGATATCTTTTGTTGCTGAGTTGCAAACATGATGCTACAGCTTTCGTTTTATGACATTTCTTTTAATTTAGCAGTACGCAATAACTTTCGCGTACAAATTGATGACCTAAATACAAAGTTATGGTTTCGCCCGACAGGTGAAGCATTGATTGCGATAGCAAATTATTATACAGTTTTATATAAGAAGGTTAGGCCTTTTATAAGCTGCATTAACTGTTCCAAACATTTGCTCACTAAGTTAACAAACACGTTGTGACGCGCACACAGGCAAAAAACACTAACACATCTCTCTCGATGACTGCGGACGCTTGCTGTCAGAACGCTGGCGTGATGAGGAACGGCAGAAGCAATGACAAAATTTCCCTTCGTGCTGCTCCTCGCTTCAACGCAACCTATAGGCACGTGAAAACACAGCGCACGTGAAGCCAGGACCTAAGTCCTGTCAGCTAGCCTTCGAACCCAGCGCGCATTGGCTCCAAGATAGGAGGCGCGTAGATGCGATCAGCCGCTGCAGCTGGAGTAGACGAGGAGATGCACAATAACCTGCCTTAAAGCCCCTTCGTAAAGTAGCGGCACGCTTTGAAGAATGCCGCTTCCTCCTCGCGCGCTCTGGCCGAGGCCGCGTCGCTATTCGCCTAATAGCATCACGTGGGTCCTCGCGCCGTACATCAGCGCCATTTTTGCTCGACAAGCGTCTACGGAGCGGCGAGGAGCACATGTTGGCGCCGTTGCTACGCTCGAGCAGTGTAGGCGGCGCCACGGTCGAGGAGGAAGCGTGAAAGAGAGGAGAAACGAGGAGGAGTGAAGGCGGAGGAGGGGAGTGTCGCTACTTTACGAAGTTTAAGGGGTTTTAACCTGCCTCCCCCCCGCCTCCTCCCACCGTTTAGCGAGCGAACATCTCCCCGCTCCGCCCCTTGCGAGCATGAGAAGACGCAGCTCAACCTCCCCGCCTTCCTTTCTTGCGAGCACGAGAAGACACCGCTGCATCTTGCCACCTTCCTTCTCGGCTCACCCTCGCAACCTTTCGCTCGCACCTACAGCATACGGACTTTCGACTCTGGACATCCCACTTGTACTTTATACGGAACATAAAGGCAATGACGACGGCGGAAATTCGTCTGGAGTGTCCGCATATGGTTTTTTTTTAATATATGGGATTTTACGTGCCAAAACCACTTTCTGATTATGAGGCACGCCGTAGTGGGGGACTCCGGAAATTTGACCACCTGGGGTTCTTTAACGTGCACGTAAATCTAAGTACACGGGTGTTTTCGCATTTCGCCCCCATCGAAATGCGGCCGCCGTGGCCAGGATTCGATCCCGCGACCTCGTGCTCAGCAGCCTAACACCATAGCCACTGAGCAACCACGGCGGGTACCGCATATGGGTTACCGCCATAACACTAGGGCTGATGCTCGCGGGAATATTTTGCTCGCCCAGCTGAAGATTCCTTTTAGACACTCTAGACCGCGCCTTGAAGTTGTTCGGTATGCCAAGGTATTCACCCAGTGAGACTCGTTGGTAGCGTGCACCTTCCAGAAGCGCTTGGATTTATGGAACCAACCAACCGACCGACCGACCGACCGGCCAACCAAGCCAAACCAAGCCAGCTAGCCAGCCAGCCAGCCAGCCAGCCAGCCAGCCAGCCAGCCAGCCAGCCAGCCAACCAACCAACCAACCAGCCAGCCATCTCATATTTCCTCAGCTATCATCTCATATTTCCTCAGCTATCACTTTACCTTCCACTCCCCTCTCTCCCCAGCGTAGGGTTGCAAACCGGATCTTCCCATCTGGTTAACCTCCTTGCCTTTCCCCTTTCTTCTGTCTATCTCTCCCTCTTTCCCCTCAGCGAGCGGACACGCCATGGCACCCCACGGCGGCCTTGGTATCTACGCTGCGTAGCAGGCGCAGCTACATGCACCGTGGCTACATGCAGCTGTAGTGGCTAACTGTATTGCGCAACGTTTGCGGGTTGGAGTGTGCGCTCGCGCTAATGTGCTACAGTCTGGCCGTGCAACTTGGTGCGGACAGGCTTTGTCCCGCACTACCTCGACCGAAGGATCGCAGCCGCATCCAAGCTGCGCATTTTTGAAGCGCTGTCAATAGCTCATTATGAAACGAAATCTGCCAAGGCATCTGGCCAGTAATGGCAAGGAGTGATCGTGCACTGGCAAGCGTAGGGTGTGGTCTGGCCTATACATAGTACGCACGTGACGTCACATCCGCTGCTATCGTCTGCTTCCGCCATCTTGGGGAACCTTATTAACAGGCGCGCGCATAGGCCTATAGGTTCCCCAACATGGCGCCGCCGTAAATCGGAAGTCGCAGAGTATCCTTGAATGACGTACATGCATACTATGTATAAGTATGGCGTGGTTCGAGCCTTGTTGAGGGTTCGAAAGGCTAGTCGAAATCAGCGAGACCTGACGGTTACGACGCCGATAAGCAGTGTGCATGGCCAAAGTTTTACTTCCTACGCGGGCTGCCGTGGCCGAGCGTGAGCAGACGACAGTCGACGTCTTCCGGAAGTTCGTAATTGGTACAGAAATTTCGAAATGCTGATTTTCGCTTACTTAATTCAGCCCGCTTCACTGGGACTAGCCGGGTGCGCGACGAGTTCGCATCCTCGCCGGACCTGCAACAAGGTTTCTTCACTCACTCACTCACTCACTCACTCACTCACTCACTCACTCACTCACTCACTCACTCACTCACTCACTCACTCACTCACTCACTCACTCACTCACTCACTCACTCACTCACTCACTCACTCACTCACTCACTCACTCACTCACTCACTCACTCACTCAACAAGTACACATATAGTAACTGTAGGAAGAAGCGCACTGATCCACCCACCTTTCTTGATTGATGCCAGCTATCGACCAATAGCAGCCGTCCAAGGGAACCTGCTATATGACGAAATATGGCAGCCGCCAGCAGCTTTGAAAAGGGAGAGGAGAAGGCTTTGTTTGAAAAGGGAGCGTTTGAGAAAAAGATTACTTTGCGCTCTGCTTGTGAGCTCCACGTTCCAGGACTGCAAAATTTGGCTGAGATGTTCACAGCAGCGTATGCTATCCACGGTCTGCGTTTTTTCACCGAGCCCAGCAGTGTTTCCGGCCTTTGAAGAAAATAAAATTTTTTCCGAATCCCACCTCAATTTGAAATGAATCACAGTTTCACTCCACGCTATGACAAACTCTTCTCTAGGTGTTTCTACTGAAGGGTGCTCAATCCGTTGTAATAATTAATGATAAAATAATCAATTAAAGGCAAATAAGTGTACTTGAAAGGAAAATCGAGAGAGGAATGAATAACGCAGCCGACATCAGAAAGCAAATCAAGCTATACGTATGCGTTTGGACTCTGGCAACCACATGACATCTACAAGAACAAAAAAAGAAAAATTGAAAGGGCACTGCAGAACACAAAAATTAGCAGATGTATATATATAACTCACACGCACTCCCATAGTTCGTCGAATCAAATTTTAATTTTAGTTCTTTTTTTTTCTTATTCGCTTTTTTTAAACGCTTTCTTATTCTGGTCCTATCATGCAAGGAAGCTACGTTTGCTCTATACTTATACGGATTTTGTACATATACAGGTGGTGTTGGACTCACTTTGGGTGCGCTTTCATTTTTTTCGTGAGCCTCTGTTGAAACCGTCGGGTTTGGTAATAAACTCCTTTGTACTGCCCACGTCTCATCAAGCGACGTGCGTAGCACATTTTACGACAGCTGCGTACGGTGCCACGCGTACGTGCTGAAGCCACACAAGCACACTATAGTGCGAGCGAGAATTAAAAAAGAAAACAGAAAAGAAAAGAGCCCATGCCATCGCTTCAAAGGGCGCCCTACGTGTACAAAGACCGGAGAAAAATGCGGAGAGGTGGGGATTGAAAAAAAAAGAGAGAGAGAGAGAGATAAAGAAAAGAAAGAAAACGAGCGTAGCGAACCAAACCGAATGAGTGGAAAATAAACTACAGTAGAAAACAGGGCGTCTATTTTGTACTTTGATCGCGCGCTATCTCTCCTGCGGGTCCTCACACAGTTTGAGCTCCTACGCACCTTTATATTTATAGCACTCCCTCTGTTCGAGAGCAAGCTCCAGTGGCCGCAACTTCACTTTCCTACTTCCTGCGGGCGTGGAATTGGTTGTGGCTGCTATAGTTGACGGTTTGTAATAGTTGCGTGATGTGGCCACGCGGTGGCGGTCGTGAGTGCAACATGCTTGTACTATGCACACATATATAGCTGCCGTGTGCCGTTTAGGGTTAGCCATTTTATTTGCTTCGGTATAACATTTTATACTTATTGTTCTTTTTTTTTCAGCCGAAAACTGGACCAGTTTCTACGCAACCTGCACTCCTCGCTGTTTATTGTTGTCGTTGTAACTTTTAGTGCCGTATATATATATATATATATATATATATATATATATATATATATATATATATATATATATATATATATATATATATATATAGTAAGTATAGTATATAGTATAGTATATATATAGTAAGACATTGTACTGTTTACTTTTTTTATTCTTTTTGATTCTTTTCACCGCCGCTCTTTAGGGTTCTACCCTATCCAATACATGCGGGATTTTGCGGAATACTGGAAAAGCGCTCGTAAGATGATGACGATGGTTATGATGATGGTGACTGAATTTCCCTTAATAACGGGGCAGTGCCATATGTGCTACCTCAACCCACAACGTACGTTTTAAATTGTATATGCAATTTTAAAATGATTAGATACGCTTTAATTTCAACTCCAAATATGTATATAGTAAACGTATGATTACATCAGGCACGTGCCCAGGGGAGGGGAGGTGGCTGCCCCCCCCCCCCATCTCACCGCCCACGTCACCACTCCTCACGCACCTTTCTACAGCTCCGCCAAATAAAAGTTTAGACTTCACAGCTGTTAGGCGGCCAACATTTTGCTGCCTTTTTCACTTTTTTTTTGGGTGGCGGTAGTTATCGGCATCTCCTGCGGTGCGAAGGTCAGTTTTCGCATCGATTCGGTGCCCGCGCGATTAACTCCAGATGCGTTCATTTGTCACCATCTATTCAACGGCCACGCGCATCGCTGTTGCTTCGTTAGTTCAACCATTTTTTGTTTTAACCCATCCGGGACCAGGAAAGGGATTCGGTTCGTGGTCAGGTGGTCTGTATGCTCGCGGAACGTGTTGCGGCGGCAGAAAACACCAACTGCGTTTAACAACTGCGTTTAACAACTGCGTTTAAGACCCTGGCTCGCCGCGACGCTGGCAGATCCTCGGAACCGTACCGACATGGGTTAGATAAGGTGGAAAATAAAATAATGCGAGGCAGCGTCCATCAACAAACCATGCAATAATCCTTAAACCTATAAGCAATGTGACTGTCACCCGTTGCCTCATCTGGTTTTCCCTAATTGTACAGCACTTTCCGTGCGAAATTGGCAACTGGAAACAGGAGTCGCAAGGAGTTGAGAAATTAAGTGATCAACTAAGAGAGAGAGAGAGAGAGCCAAGGCAACAGCCAAACAGGAAGGAAAAACGAAAAGTAACAAATTTAACCATTGTTTATGAAAATACTTATGGATCAACATCTATTCGTTTAAAAAGGAAGTGGAGAAAACGGCGCCGGCAGGAGAATAATTCCGTGTATTTTGAATGACACTTCTACAGTCATCAGTCGAGCCACCTGACGCAGCCACTTCTCTGCTGTGCTTATGTGTTTTTCTAGCTTTCCGCGGTGGGCGCAGTGGGTCTAGAACCACAGCGTCCTGCGCTGTACGCGGATGTACGGGACTGGCGGCCACTCTCCATTTTCTGAGGCACGCCGTAGTGGGGGGCACCAGAAATTTCGACCGCCTGGAGTTCTTTAACGTGCACCTAAATCTAAGTACACGGGTGTTTTCGCATTCCGCCCCCATCGAAATGCGGCCACCGTGGCCGGGATTCGATCCCGCGACCTTGTGCTTAGCAGCCCAAAGATACAGAACTGGTTTTTCTGAGGTCGCACATGCGCTCTCGTTCATCTTGGGCGGCGGTCATTGTTCCTTTGAATTTTGAATGCTTACTCATGTCGGTTTGATGCTTTGTGGGGGGGCGCTTTTGTCTTGGTGTCTCAGTATACATGCCTGTTACTCAAAACAAAAAAGCAGTTGGAAGTCAGCGCTTGTCTTCGTCGTTCTTTTGGTCCCTTGTCCTCGTATACGTTGTAAGTGATGTTTGTTCTTTGACAACTTCGCGTTCTTAGACAACCTGCCCTAGTTTCGACAAGACGTGCGGTGGCCCTCGACTTATCGTAGAAAGTATCCTTCTCGATCTCGTTCTTCGCTTATATTTTAGATTTTCATTATTGTCTTATTTGCCATCTTCTCGAACCACTGCTCGCACTCTGCCTATCTAACTTTAAGCTTTACGCTGTTTTGAGCTTCACTGCCCGTCTGCCTGCATATGTACTTACTGGCCAGTTTTCCTGTTCTTTGCCACCACTGGTAATCCACGTTTGGTTTATGCGAATACTAAAAAAAAAAATTCAAGTGGAACTTCAGTAACCCTACGTGGATGAATACAAAAGCATTGTGGCGACGTCCGGTGGCGCCACTGGCGGAGTCACGTGACTCGAGCGGCCACGTCAACAGAAACGACGCGAGAGTCACACGACCAACGATGTTCGTCACAAGGTGCGCGCTACGCAAGGTCGTGGCTTCGACTGCCACCAAAGGTCCAGGGCTCGACTCCCAACAAAGGTCAAAGATTCGAGTGCCTCAGTTAACTTTATCGTAATTAAATGTAAGAAAAAGGATTATGTGAAAAAAAAAGATTACTGTTGTAGATAAAGCTGAAGGCTGTACAGTTTCACCTTTCATAACAGTAGCTGTTGACATGGTAAACTCTGAAAGAAACCCAAACACAAAGATATGGGCATATGTTTATCACTTACCACAAAAGTGTCATCCAGGCATGCGCGAAAATCAGCGCTAGCGGACATCCCGACATCGTTGCAGTGAGACCTTGAGAAAGGCCAAATAATGCTGATTTCACGAAGTACTGGCGCAAAATGTATGCCACGCTACGTCAGCGGTTACACAGTGCCGCTATACTAATAGTGAACGTGCGGAAGATCTGAATAACGTGTTCATGCAATTCCACTGCCAAACCGTTCTGTCAGGAGCCATTTTTTCCACCTTGCTGCGCTCCATGTTCCTTGGCAGCCATTTTAGTAGTTCCGAGCCAGCAACCAAGCTCAGTCCAGAAATTTCTGAAATTGAACGACACGCCGGTTAATGAAAGGAAGGCGCAGGTGTTTTAGTCACCTGAGCTAGACACGTCAATATTTAGCAAAAACAATCGAGCACAATTATGACAGCCGTTGATTTGATGCAATGTTACATGCCAAGGAAAGGTTTAATTATACGCGAGAACCACAAGTAAACGAGCACGTTCCCAAACATCAGAGCTGCCCTACGACTGTGCGACTCATTAGAAGTAGTAGTTTTGGCACGTAAAAAGCGAGAATCTGTTCTGCTTTTGTCAAGCACGTGCGAAAACATCAAGGTTGTCGCAGGACTCTGTTCCTCATTACCAAATTGTAGTTCTGGCACGTAAAAACCCTGAAGCTGCTCTGGTTTGATCCGGCACATGCCAAAACGTGATGCCTACGGCACTACGCTGTGCCTCATTATCAAATGGCAGTTTAGACACGTAAAAACCCAGAATATGATCTAGTTTAAGCCAGTACGTACCCAAACATCAAGGTTACCGCAAGACTGTGTGCCTCATTACCAAATTGCAGTTTTGGCACATAAAAACCCAGAATTGCTGTGGTTTCGTCCATCACATGCCAAAACATGCCTACTGCACTATGCTGTGCCTCATTATCAAATGGCAGTTTAGGCACGAAAGACCCAAAATATCCTCTGGTTTCATCCAGTACATGCCCAAACACACAAGAAATAATTTACTTCACAAGATGCAACAATTATCTACAGACGTGTAAGGGCCATTTGAACAATGTGTATTTACAACAATGAGAAAAAGCAACAGACGCACTAATGCGTCTTTATGTGAGAAAGAAGATTACGGCTGCAGCAAAAACTAAAGACTGCACAGTTTCGCCTTTCATAACAGTAGCTGTGATAGATTTTCAGCCCGTCAGAACGATCGTATATGCGTCCATCCCTTTCGTCTGCATCTGCAGTTATTCTTTCTTGCTTATTTTCGTTTGTATTCCCGAGAATTGTATTGCGACCGCGGTGGTAGCAGTGGGGCTACACTAATCCAGGTACAACCAAATTAGGAAGGCCCATTGAGCTTGAACAAAGACACGCCTTCACCAGAACAGGAATTGGCCTCCCTGGTGCAGTATTCTGCCACAACCTCCCTAATTATATCTTCAATTAACCAATGGCCCTCAGTCCCCAGCGGCTGTGGAGCAGCTGACCAAGGCGGCGGCCAGACTTGAAACGCAGCAGACGGTGCTGAGAATCTCTGGATGCGGACAGGCTGCCAATAGAAACTGACCCTTGCAACATTTAACACCCGAACCCACCCGCGTGAAGCTAGCTTAGCAGGACTCTTAGAATATCTATCAGGCATTGTTTGGGATATTATCGGCCTTAGTGAGATTATAAGAACTGGTGAAGCTTACACATTGCTGAATAGCGGCCATCTCCCCTGCTATAGAGGTCTCCCGGATAAGAAGCAACATGGGATAGGATTCCTAATATATAAGGGCATAGCGGGCCACAATGATGAAGTCTACAGCATCAACGAGAGGGTAGTAGTAGTCGTAATCACACTCAATAAGAGGTATAGATTAAAGGTAGTACAAACCAACACTCCGACGTCCAGTCACAACGATGAGGAAGTAGATCAGTTTTATGAAGATGTTGAATTAGCGATGAGAAAAGTTCAAACTCAGTATACTGAAGTAATGGGTGACTTCAATGCAAAAGTGGGGGGAAAGCAGGCGAGTGAACAGGCAATTGGCAACTACAGTGTCGATTCTAGAAACGCTATAGAGGAGAGATGCTGGTAGAATTCGCAGAAAGGAATAAGCTGAGAATAATGGACACTTTTTTCAGAAAAGGTAGCAACAGTAAAGGGACCTGGAAAATCCCTAATGGTAAAACAAGAAATGAAATTAATTTCATACTTTCTGCCGATACCAGCATAATGCAGGATGTAGAAGTGATAGGTAGGGTAAAGTGCAGTGATCATAGGTTAGTGAGGGCCAGGATTTACCTCAATTTGAACAGAGAAAGAGTAAAATTGGTCAAGAGAAACAGGTCAACTTAGAGGCAGTACGGGTGAAAGCAGACAAATTTAGGCTGGTAATTGCAAACAAATATGCAGCCTTAGAACAGAGAGATGATTATGATGGCATAGAGGCAATGAATGAAGCCGTAACGAGGCTGGCTTCAGAGGCAGCAATGGAAGTGGGAGGCAAGGCACCAAGTCAACCAGTTGGCAAGCTCTCCCAAGTAACAAAGCACGTAATAAAGAAACAAAAAACAATGAAAGTGTCCAACTCAAGAGATAAGATAGAATTCGCGATCTGTCAAAACTGATCAACAAAGCGAAAATAAGCGATATTGGAAATTATATCGTGAGAAAGGCTGAAGAAGCCGTAGAAAATGGACGCAGCCTGAAATCAGTAAAAATGAAACTTGGCATAGGACAAACCAAGATGTATGCACTAAAAGATAAGCAGGGTAATATCATCAGCAATCTCGAAGGTATAATAAAAGCAGGGGAATAATTCTATACTGACATGTACCATACCCAGGGGACTCAGGAGTACTCTATTCGAAACAATAATTAACAGTATACAGAAACGCCTCTTATAACTAGAGATGAGATCAGAAGGGCATTTCAAGGCATGAAACGGGAAAAAGCGGCAGGAGAGGATGGAATAACAGTCGATTTATTCCAAGATGGAGGAGACATATTGCTAGGAAAACTGGCGGCTCTTTATACGAAGTGTCTATCGACTGCGAGGGCCCCAGAAAAATGGAAGCATGCAAAAATGATACTGATCCACAAAAAGGGCGACGTTAAAGAACTGAAATATTATAGGCCCATTAGCTTACTACCAATGTTATATAAAATATTTACCAAAATATTCTCCAATAGAATAAGGGCAACATTGGACTTTAGTCAACCAAGGGAGCAGGGTGGCTTCAGGAAAGGATACTCTTCATTGGATCACATCCATGTCATTATTCAGGTTTTCGAGAAATCCGCAGAATAAAATAAGCCTATCAATGTGGCTTTCATAGATTACGAAAAAGCATTTGATTCAGTGGAGATACCAGCAGTCATAGAGGCATTGCGTAATCAAGGAGTACAGACCGCTTACATAAATACCGTGGAAAATATCTACAGAGATTCCACAGCCACCTTAATTCTACACAAGAAAAGTAGGAAGATACCTATGAAGAAAGGGGTCAGACAAGGAGACACAATCTTTCCAAGGCTATTCACTGCGTGCTTGGAAGAAGTATTCAAGCTATTAAACTGGGAAGGTTGAGGAGTAAGGATCGACGGCGAATATCTCAGTAACCTTCGGTTTGCTGATGACATCGTTGTATTCAGCAACACTGCGGACGAGTTACAACAAAAGATTGAGGACCTTAGCAGGGAAAGTGCAAGAGTGGGGCTGAAGATTAATATGCAGAAGACAAAGATAATGATAAATAACCGGGCAAAGGAACAAGAGTTCAAGATCGCAAGTCTGCCTCTAGAGTGTGTGAAGGAGTACGTTTACCTAGGTCAACTAATCACAGGGATCCCTGACTATGAGAAGCAAATTCATCATCATCACCATCATCATCATCATCATCATCATCATCATCATCAGCCTGGTTACGCCCACTGCATGGCAAAGGCCTCTCCCATACTTCTCCAAATACCCCAGTCATGTACTAATTGTGGCCATGTTGTCCCTGCAAACTTCTTAATCTCATCCGCCCACCTAACTTTCTGCCGTCCCCTGCTACGCTTCCCTTCCCTTGGAATCCATTCTGTAACCCTTAATGACCGTCGGTTATCTTCCCTCCTCATTAGATGTCCTGCCCATGTCCATTTCTTTTTCTTGATTTCAACTAAGATGTCATTAACTCGCGTTTGTTCCCTCACCCAATCTGCTCTTTTCTTATTCCTTAACGTTACACCTATCATTCTTCTTTCCATAGCTCGTTGCGTCGTCCTCAATTTAAGTAGAACCCTTTTCCTAAGCCTCCAGGTTTCTGCACCGTACATGAGTACTTGTAAGACACAGCTGTTATATACTTTTCTCTTTAGGGATAATGGCAAGCTGCTGTTCATGATCTCAGAATGCCTGCCAAACGCACACCAGCCTATTCTTATTCTTCTGATTATTTCAGTCTCATGATCCAGATCTGCGCTCACTACCTGTCCTAAGTAGATGTATTCCCTTACCACTTCCAGTGCCTCACTACCTATTGTAAACTGCTGTTCTCTTCCGAGACTGCTAAACATTACTTTAGTTTTCTGCAGATTAATTTTTAGACCCACCCTTCTGCTTTGCTTCTCCAGGTCAGTGATCATGCATTGCAGTTGGTCCCCTGAGTTACTAAGCAAGGCAATATCATCAGCGAATCGCAAGGTACTGAGGTATTCTCCATCAGCTTTTATTCCTGATTCTTCCCAATTCAGGTCTCTGAATATCTCTTGTAAACACGCTGTGAACAGCATTGGAGAGATCGTATCTCCCTGCCTGACGCCTTTCTTTATTGGGATTTTGTTGCTTTCTTTATGGAGGACTACGGCGGCTGTGGAGCCGCTATAGATATATTTCAGTACCTTTACATACGGCTCGTCTACACCCTGATTCCGCAATGCCTCCATGGCTGCTGAGGTTTCGACTGAATCAAACGCTTTCTCGTAAGCAATGAAAGCTATATATAAGGGTTGGTTATGTGCCGCACATTTTTCTATCACCTGATTGATAGTATGAATATGGTCTATTGTTGAGTAGCCTCTACGGAATCCTGCCTGGTCCTTTGGTTGACGGAAGTCTAAGGTGTTCCTGATTTTATTTGCGATTACCTTAGTAAATACTTTGTAGGCAACGGACAGTAAGCTGATCGGTCTATAATTTTTCAAGTCTTTGGCGTCCCCTTTCTTATGGATTAGGATTATGTTAGCGTTCTTCCAAGATTCCAGTACGCTCGAAGTCAGGAGGCATTGCGTATAGAGGGTGGCGAGTTTTTCTACAACAATCTGCCCACCATCCTTCAACAAATCTGCTGCTACCTGATCCTCCCCAGCTGCCTTCCCCCTTTGCATAGCTCCCAAGGCTTTCTTTGCTTCTTCCGACGTTACTTGTGGGATTTCAAATTCCTCTAGACTATTCTCTCTTCCAATATCGTCGTGGGTGCCACTGGTACTGTACAAATCTTTATAGAACTCCTCAGCCACTTGAACTATCTCATCCATGTTAGTAATGATATCGCTAATATTACTGAAGGAAATTCACAGAAGAATAAACATGGGGTGGATCGCATACGGCAGACATCTTCAGCTCCTGACTGGGAGTTTGCCATTATCATTGAAAAGGAAAGTATACAATCAGTGCATTTTACCGGTGCTGACATATGGCGCAGAGACTTGGAGACTGACAAAGAAGCTTGAGGACCGCGCAAAGAGCAATGAAACGAAGAATGCTAGGCATAACTTTAAGAGATAGAAAGGAAGCGGTTTGGATCAGAGAGCAAACGGGTATAGACGATATTCTAATGGACATTAAGAGAAAAAATGGCGCTGGGCAGGTCATGTAAAGCGCAGATTAGATAACCGTTGGACCATTATGGTGACAGAATGGGTACCAAGGGAAGTAAACCGCAGTAGAGGACGGCAGAAGACTAGGTAGTGCGACGAAATTAGAAAATTTGCTGGTGCTAGTTGGAATCGGTTGGCGCAGGACAGGGGTAATTGGAGATCGCAGAGAGAGGCCTTCGTCCTGCAGTGGACATAAATAGGCTGATGATGATGATGAATTAACTGTGGCTCAGTTAACTTCGCCTTAATTAACACCATAGGTCGTGAGTTCCACTCCCGCGTAAGGTCGAGGGCTAGACTCTCACCAAAGGGCGGTGGTTCTTAGTCCTTTTGGACCATCGCGTAATCACGTCAACGCCGGATTTTCCACCTCATGAGCCATATGTGATGCTTTCGCATTAAAACACCCTTGCTACCAGTCTGCTGTC
This sequence comes from Dermacentor variabilis, assembly GCF_050947875.1. Lineage (NCBI taxonomy): Eukaryota > Metazoa > Arthropoda > Arachnida > Ixodida > Ixodidae > Dermacentor > Dermacentor variabilis. The sequence goes on from NC_134575.1 coordinate 54,167,935, forward strand.
CTCCAAGTGTCTCTGTTTCGTCTTATAATATATTGTACTTTGTGCTTCCCTAACCCCGAAAGATGGGCATTCCATGTCTCCTTCTACCGCTTTATTCGTAGTATATTACGCGGGCACTTGGTGCTTACTCTTATTTGGTTTACTGTGAGCGCTCAGTAATATTTATGTTTTTAGACATTGCTCAATGCTTGTGGATGTAAACCGTGAAACTATTACCCATTTTATTTTCCTCTAACTACTTCGTACTTATAACACCGCCCTCATGCTCTGTGTTTCAATATAGCGGCATCTTTATTGCCTTCTGCTTTCAGTGCATCTTCGTGGGTCCTCAGGCTTACATTGTTCCCTCATTTATCCACGCCCGCGCATATTTGCATTCATTTATTGTAGGTGATCGGCGATCCTGCATTGAAACAACCTGAACGGCATTGCCATTAAAAAAAACCACGCGACCCGATTTTTTCTTATTTTTTCCACACATAATGTAAACACACCAGCTTCTCACTCTTGTGTGCACAGATATGAGCAAACCGTCAAAAAAAAAAAAGAAAGAACATGGTTGTTTTATGTTCTAAAATTACGATGCAACTGCGAGACACGTCGTTGTGGGAGACTCCAGATTAATTTTGACCATCTGGGGTCCGATGCACAGTGCATACGAGGCTCTTTTTTTTTTTTTTTAATTCCGCCCCCATTGAAACGCACCCGTCCCGGTCTCGCGCTCAGCGCAGAACAAATATCTGACAGAGGGAGATAGTTGGTGCTGTGCGACAAAAGTTTTTTTCTTGTTCTTTTTTTTTAGCGCGCAGAAGCCACGGACACAAAAACAATAACGCAAGCACAAGCGCGCTTGTGCTTCTCTAATTATCTCTTTTGTGTCTCTTCCAACTTCTCCCGCCTTCACCCTCTTTTCCCTCTTTTGTGTCAGTGATTTCTGGGCGCCAAAAGTCTAGCAACACATACGTTCATTACCATTTCGGCTGTATCGGTGTGTAACCGGTGATTATGATGATGATGATGATGGTTGATAAAACGATGCTGTTTGCATACACTAAGCATAGCCATTGCTCTACCGCTGCCCCACATTTTTTTTTTTTTTTACGTGAGAGGTTAAACGATTTTACGGCTCCCTGTAACTTCCTTTTCTTAATATAGATCACAAAAGAAGAAAAGGCGCTAATGAAAAGCCCTGTCACAGACCTTTGTTAATATCTATACTGTCACAAAATCAGAGGTTTAATTTTTTTGTATTTATTTACAATTCTACAGGGTGATCATTGTTTAACTTTTACGGAATATTTAAGAACGGTCTGGGTGGCAGGTATATGATTCTTGTGGTCGAGCTGGATTATTCAAAGAGGCGCACTTTACGAGACATCGAAACACATATTCTGCTATAATTAGCAAAAAATGACAAATTAACATTGTAGTTAATAACTCTTCGGCGCATAATGCAATCTACGGATTGTAGCCTATAAGTTTGCACGAGGCATTCACTTTAATTTCCAGGATTAGACCGATTTCCAGACATTATTTTCCGAATTGCGAGACGAAATACTCGGGTGTTCCAGCTAATTTTGTGCTTCAACGCATAAAAGAGCGTATTCGTCAAAAGGCATAGTTTTATGGCGCACATCTCCAACCTGGTATCATTCTAGAAATTCATTCCGAATGAATACCCCCGACAATCTCCCCGACTACAATTCGTAAATTCCAATATGTGGCGTAAAGTAATGAACTGGGAAGTTAATGAGGGTATTGTTGTTAATCAGATGAAAGTGTGTTTCGATTTTTTTTTGTATGTCTGCCTCTGTGAGGAATCGAGCTTAAGACTAGAATTATGGTATCTGCAGCGGGCACTTTTTTAAAAATTCCATAAGATTGAGAAATGATCGCCCCGTATAATGTCACTACTTTGTGACGCTAAGTTCAGCTGTAGCTGCTTAAGCTAATAATTGCAATGACCCCCTTCTGCTTAACTGCTGACGCAGAAGCGTTTTATGCGTACAGGTGTTCCTTCTCTCTCTCTTTGTCTGTTCTCCCATTCGCGCAGGCAACACTAATGCAACGCTAAAACGATTACATTGTGAAACTCTTGTGGTTAAACAAAGTTTCACAAGATGGCTTTGCCATACAACGCAACTGCTACTGCTAAATGGGAAGGGATGAGGAGCGAGAAGAAAGTTCATATGAACAAGGGACTGAGGCAGGGGTGCCCTTTATCCCCGCTGCTGTTTATGATGTACATGGTGAGGATGGAGAGGGCGCTAGAAGGAAGTAATATCGGGTTTAATCTCTCATACAAACAGGCGGGTACAGTATATAGTAGAGCAGCAGCTCCCAGGTTTATTTTATGCGGATGACATTGTGTTGCTAGCTAACAAGCAAAGTGATTTGCAACGTCTGGCTAATATCTGTGGACAGGAAGGCAACAATTTAGGTTTTAAATTTAGTGTTAGAAAATCAGCTGTTATGGTATTCAATGAAAACAGTGAACAGACAGTGGAGATACAGGGCCAGGAAATACCTCGGGTAACAGAATATAAATACCTTTGTATATGGGTGAATTAGGGTCATAGATATATGGAAACACAGGAAAAAAACAATAACAGTGAAGGGGAAGAGAAATGCAGCCATAATAAAGCACAGAGCGCCATGGGGATACAATAGGTACGAGGACCTCCGAAGTATGTGGAAAGGTGTGATGGTTCCAGGACTTACTTTTTGGAAATGCGGTTCTTTGCTTTAAATCAGGGGTACAATTATGACTCGATGGGAACCAAAGGTCAGTGGGTCGCCTCGCATTGGGCGCTCACGGGAAGACTAAAAATGAAGCTGTGCAGGGTGATATGGGCTGGACTAGCTTTGAAGTGAGGGAAGCTCGCAGTAAAATTGAGTATGAAGAACGCCTGAGGAATATGGAAGAAAGTAAATGGGCTGGGAGAGTGTTCAGGTATCTGTACAGGAAAAACATTGATTTACAGTGGAGGAAAAGAACTAGGAAGCTTACCAGCAAGCGTGTGGCCTGTAAGGTGGGCAACACAGCAACAAAGACGGTCAAGCGGAAAGTCAGAGAGGCTGAAATAATCTCATGGGTGGCGGCAATGAAAAGGAAACCTGCCATGAGTAACTACTTAAGAGGAAAAAACGAAACAAGGAAAGAAACACTTTATGATAACTCAAAGGGAAGCTCATTACTTTTCGAAGCGAGATCGGGATGCCTCAGAACACGCACCTATAAAGCGAGATATAAGAAGGAGCAAGAAGCATGTGCTTGCTGCGGTAAAGCTAGGGAAACTGTGGAGCATGTTTTATTAGAATGTGAAGACGTCTACCCAGTGGTCGATTTAGGCACCACTGGCCTCCTTGAAGCCCTTGGGTTCAGCGGGAGCAGCAGCAGTGGCCCCTGGAAGTTTCCTTCCAAAGCGCCACGCGCGAGCTGGCGCGTTCATCACACTTCTCTATTCTAGCCACTGTAGCAGTGGTAAAGCAAAGATGTCCGCGATAGGCATTAGTAAGAGGCGATTCGAGGATTGGTGAAAGAAAAGTAGCGAAACGACAAAAGACGGAGATGTACAAAAGCACAGTTCGCAATAGGGGATTAGAAAATTGGGGCGTGGTAGCTCATAGTGCTTTTTTCTTTTTTCATTGTTTAACCTAGGTAGGGCATTAGACAGTATAATAGCAAGAGCTTGGTGGGGCAACCCACCACCGCGTTCCAAAGGGGACGCCCATAACATCCATCCATCCATCCATCCATCCATCCTGCTACCAGTTTTATTCGAACAGGTCGAGCGATTGACTTACAGTAGTACGTATGTAATATTAGCAGTCATTTGAATTAGTTGCAAAGGTCATCCGTCATCTCTTCTTCGCAGTCCCAAATCCACCCTTCCAACTGTTTTACATATTTTTTTTAAATTGTGCTTTCTATTAGTATATGTACTTGGTAGAGCGTTTAAACGGAATCGGGCAGCATCAGTTAAAGATTCTCGCAGCCTACAAATTTAGTCGCGATGGTCTAACACCACGCTCCGATTGGAACAAATTGAAAAAGAAGCCGACATTTAGCAAAAACAATTGGTCTCCACGGCTAAACTGCTTTGAACCCTTTCGCAGCATTGAGAAACAAAACCAAAAAAGCGCGCGCAAGAGAAACGAAACCGAAACTAAAAAGAACAGACATACTTGCCTAATATTTGACAGCAACAAAAACAAACCCCATAACCGCAGGGCACAATTTTCTAAATGCTGTTTAAATATTGGTGGATCGGCTTGGTCGCAGTGTAACAGCGCCTATTTTTGTCAAGTGGCAACTTCGCCTGGCACTCGCCAGGGCGCAGGACGGTCTAACGTCGCGCTCTGCGCGTAATGGTAACCCCGTCGCCCGTTGTGTGTATGTTCCACGACCGGCTTTATTACTTGGCGACCTGTTCACCGGCGCCGCCTCCGTAGCCCCCGATTTCTTACTGCTTGTTTAGTTCATTCTTAGTTCGCCCGACCGCCGCTGCTCTCCGTGGCGCTACAACTTACCCCCACGCCGAGTGCGGGCTGGCGTAGCGGTAGCAGTGGCGGCTTCCTGGTTGTGTTTTTGTGCGCGTCTGAACACCGTGTTTCCGGCTGTTCTGATTGCTGCCCGCATATGTGCCAAGAACGCAATTACTGCTGAGAGCCTGAACATTTCGTGGGCAGTTTCGAAGCCTTCGAGCCAGCACACTGGCAATGATTGCTGGCTTCTTGGTCAGAGCCGTGCAAGATTGCATTGCATGTGAGGGCTGCCTGAGTAATTTGAGGGCATCAGCTTCTCAGTCTACCACTACTGCCATCATAGTAGGCATGGACCGGGGAGGGCTATCGTACCCTACCTTAGCTTTCGTAGGGTTCGTCAGCCGCCTGGAAGGTGCTGCATCAAGTGTGGCTCCTGTGCTTGTTAGGGGGCCAACGCCGCTTAAGAAGTTTGCAGACCTAGTGCTGCCGTCACTCACAAAAAATCCGCTGTTTGTGTGCTCGAAGGACACCACAGAGCCTCACAGAAGGGCACTGCTAAAGCTGATTGTCCACAAGTTTATGAGGCCATTTTTGTCTAATTTTGCCTCTGATCTCACAGAAGAGCACGCCAAACGGAAATTAATTAATGCCAAACCGGAATCTCGAAAGGTCCTAAAAGTGTAAGGATCTGGCTGACCTGAAATAAAGTTCTGGCCACGACCGGCTATTGTGTCTGGCAAACAAGCTTTTCTAGTCTGGTTTTATTCATTTTTCATGTAGAGTGCGTCTTGAAATGATTAACAATCGGGTGAATGCTCCTGAAAATGAGTAAGTGTGCATGGCGCGCTTTTTGCCGTAAATTGGCGGAAAGTAGCGCGGCTTCGCCCTGGGATGCTGCTAGGTACAGAGCAGAAGCAATCATGTTGAGATTGTGCAGCTGTACGCGCAAAAAAGCCTCTCGAGTAGCACCAGAGCCGCGCCCACCACTACAACCGCTCTTTGAGCTTGTTTAGCTGCAAAACTGCTGCGCTGAGAAAGAAAAATATTACCGCTATCAGCCGTTAGTCGGGTACAGCTTTTTGTGGCCATGCAGGGGAATTGCTACGAGCGCGAGACGCCTGCTTCTGCGCTGTTCTCGCACGCTCATGAGCCAGAGACTTAAGCGTGTTAGCTGACAGCTCGCGCTCTTAAAGAGGAAGCTTTAGCTCGAGTGCTCCTATCTAAATACATGTAAAAGGAGAATTCGTTTTTCTCGGCAACCACTGCACCAAATTTGACGAGGTTTGTTGCATTTAAAGGACAAACTTAAAATATAGTGACTGTTGGTTCCGAATTTTTGAGTTAGATTGTCAATTTTTTATTAAAAATTGGCAAAAATCAGAAATTTTCAAAAAACGAAACTATCAAGTTTACAACTCTGTAACTTAACCACTAAAATTGATAATACAATTCTGTGAATTGCATCTAATAGTACATCTAAAGCGGACAAAATTGATCTGTTACATATGAATATAAAAAAATTTAATCATATGGAAATACAACTTTTGCAAAACCGTTGTAACCAACGTAACAAATTCACGTAAGATGTAAAATGATATTTTGAATTTGTCCGCTTTGGATGATCTAATGAATGTCGTTTACAGAACCGCGATATCAGTTCTTGATGCAAAGCTATGAATTTCTAAACTTCGTGATTCTATTTTTTTCAAACGGTCAAATATTTGAAAATCGTTTTAAGAAAATTCAAGCCCTTAATCGAAATTCCGCTTCCAACAGTCACTAGAATTTAACTTTCTCTTTCAAATGCGACAAACTTCATCAAAATCGGTCCAGGGGTTATCTCATAAAAACGTTTTTGAGTTTTACATGTATTTGAATAGGCCGCGTCGGAGTTGGGCCCGAGCTAAAGCTTCCTCTTAACTACCACTGTATACAGAAAGCTGTCCACGATTATTGCATCTTATAAATATTAACACGCCTTTGCGGTGCGTGCTTAAAAAACGATGCGGTTTAACTCGGCCTACCGGCAACACGAGAACGCAAGCGTACTGAATTTAACAGAAGCGCACGGCGGGCGCTGCCGAAATGAGGGTAAGTTGTGGCGCCACCTGTTGCGGCGCGCCGTCCCTCCTGAACAGTCACGTGGTATTTGCGCGGACACGCGCCGCCATAGGAGCCGGCGTAGTGAGCAGGTCGCGAGTAATAAAGCCGGTCGTGGTATGTTCTGTTTCCTTGACGCGCTTCTCGTTCCCCTAGCCGCGTGCAATGTGACATTGAGGCAAGCAAACGACGGAGAGAGGACTCCTCCTACGAGACGGGGCACCGAGCGATTGCGACTCTCCCGGTAACCTACATAACGCGCACCCAAGAAACGCTGCACCAGACTGGCCCCGACGAAAAAGAGACGGATGCGCACGGGCCCGTGGCCCACCGAGGAAAAAAAGGACTGCGCGTCACCGCTAGCTTTCGGCCGTCGTCGTTTGTTTCGTGCCGAGGCGGACGGACGACGCGTCACGCGTGCGTGAGCGCCCGTCCCGTGCGTGTATGTGTTTGTGTGTGTGTGCGCCACTCGCGCCACTGCGCAGTTTTCTTTTTTTCGCCTCGGCGAGTGGTGTTTACCCCGGTCCGACGTAGCGAGGGAACAATGAATTCCGCGCATCCGCTGCCTCGCTGTAGCTGTGGCGATCCGGCGACGCTGTTTCCGCGGCTCCATCGGTACTCTGTCAACACGTCGTCGCGGTCGGGCCGCACCTTCGAGTAGCAGCTCGTGTTTTGATTGTGCTCTGTGGTGTGTGTGATCGCCGACGACTCACCGTCCCCTACAACGTCGTAGACGTCCTCCTCGCCACACTGTTACACCACCACCAGCTGTTTTTTTCTGCCAGCCAGGAAGAGTAGGCGGTGGCGACGTTTGATTTTGTTGTTGTTGTGCAGGGTCAAGCGGCAGTGAGTGTTCGTGGTCGTCCAGGGCGGACGCCCGTGTAGCAACTGTGTGAAACCGCGCGCTTGGCAGTGTTTGCCGATCTCGAAGGTCGGCGGCGGCTGTTTACCAGTACCGCCCAGCGCTGGTTCGTCGGCGCGTTCCTTGGAGAGCGAGAGCCGACGCCAGGCCGCTTGTCAAGGCAGTCGACGCGCTCGCGCACCTTCCCATGTCGCTGTCATCGGCGCCGCCGACGACCGCAGCTACTACGCTATGCATTCTTCGAATTCCTCACCGCCTTCGTCGTCGCGTCGGCGCAGCGGCGGAGGCAGTCATCACCCCGGATCCTTCTTCACGATTCCCCGATGGATGGGAGGCGGTGGCAGCGGCGGCAGCAAAAAGCAGCTGCAGTACCGGAGCCTGCGATCGCTCGAGGACCCGACGCCCGCCGCCGTCGCGACGACTCCGGGCCGTCGCAAGCGTCCCAGCCTCTTCGATCAGATGGTGAAGCGCTTCTTCACGCCTCACGTCGGTCACCACCAGCGAGGCGGGACATCGTCGGCGGAGTCGTCGTGGAACGGGGGCGTCAAGTACCCCGCTCCCTCTCGAAGCGGTTCGCTGAGGGACCTTCGGACCCGGGCCGTGGGCGGGGACCCCGGCGGCGGGGATGACACGTTCTTCGCGGGCAACGGAGGCAAGAAACACCAGGACGGCGCCGCCGGGTCGTCCCTGTCTCGGACCGCGGTTCCCGCCGTGGCCGGGATTCGAAACGAAGGCAACACCTGCTTCATGAACGCCGTGCTCCAGTGCCTGAGCAACACGGACGCCTTCGCCGAGTACCTGGTCTCCGGCAGCTACCGCGAGGACCTGGGCCGAGCCAGGGGTCGCGGCGGCGGCTTCGCGTCGCCTTCGGCGCGCGTCACCGAACAGTTGGCGCACGTACTGGGCGCCTTGTGGTCGTGCCGGACGGAGGGCGACTTCGCGGCGCGCTTCAAGGCTTGCGTCGAGAAGCACGGCAGCCAGTATCAAGGCAGCGAACAGCACGACGCGCAGGAGTTCCTCATGTGGCTCTTGGATAAAGTTCACGAGGAGTTGCTCGCCGACGACGCGACGACGTCGGGTGGTGGTGGAAGTTCGGCGTCGACCAACACGGCCTCTCGGTCGAGGCGCGGATCGCTGAAGCGTTCCAAGGTACGCGCAGTTCCTTGATTCGCAGCTTTTGGCGGCGGGCGAAGTCGATGATGTTCAGGAGCGTTTCGCGTCTCCCGGTTGGCGTCTGTCTTGGCCGTGTGACAACCCCGTGATGACGTTGCTGTTGTGGGCCCCTTGATGTGTCATTGGTGCAGATTACGTAGCGCGTTGCGGACAAGCGAAACAGAAAGAAACGAATGACACACGCGTGACGCTTTGTGTGTATAATTTATTTCTTTCTATTGATTTTGTCCGTAGCGGCTACGTAAGCCGTACCGTGATGTGTCGTGGTTTTCCTCCCTTATGGCACTGGTTTGTGTTTCATTTACTCGTACTGTTGCCTATGAACAGGGGCTACAGGAGTGGATACCACACCCAATAGAAAAACAAGTGGACTGGTGCAAAAAAAAGAACACTATGACGCAAGAATCGGCGTACTAAACGTAGATAATACGTGCATCGAAAGTAAGGGAAGGAAAAAGACAAGTTGCCCTTGATTTGAGAACAAAATTAAGATGTAGCATCTGAAAATATGAGACGGTTTAGAGCTTTTGAGAATGTGCTGGCCGTTTCTGATCTGATAGCCAAGCCTGATAACTATGAACACTGAACTAGGGAACAATGGCTCGAGGAAAAAAAGCTATTTGACACAGTCACCACGCATTGCAAAAGGGGCTATGCACACTTAACTGTGAAAGATTACATAGGGCGACAGATGACAAAATGCTGAATTCCCAAGCGAGTTTCTCATTGTAGCAAGTCAACTCATGCTGTTTACATAGGCTAGCAATATCGAGATACCTAGTTGTGTCCCAAAGCGGCGTTTATACTTGGCTTTCTCAAATTCCTGCGGTCTGTATGCTTTTGCGGCCAACTGTACTGTCTATTCTTCAATCACTGCAAATACACCCTGACTTGCACAACCGAATTAACTTCCTAGCTGAACAGTTTCCCCCACTACACAGCACATAAGTAGCAACTACAACAGTCTGTAGTTAATGCTATGCAAATGGTCGATAGTGGTTTAGCGCATTGAGAAAAAAACGTCAGCAGACTTCAACTCTGTCCTCTTGCTCCAGTGTGTCTACCATGTGCTCCGCAAGCAGACAAAGTTTGGTGTTAGCTGACGTGGGGCCCAAACTACCATTAATTTTGGCAACAGTAATCATCGCTGTGCGCCCGGTACGTGTTGTTTGGCAGGTTGTGCTCTCTCTTAGGGAAGAGAAGGCAAAAGTCTTCATTGCAGTAAATTCACACAGCTCTCAACACTGCCGTTGTGGCCTGAAGAGATACCGCAAGCCCATTTCTTTCAGACCAGAGCAACACGGACGCCTCGAGAGAGTGCGACGCTTTCCAACGAATTACCCTCACAGAAATGTTTGAAAACCGTCTGATAACAACAGATGTACAGAGCACAATGTTTGCTTTCTGTCATTCCTTTCTAGGACGTTTCCTCTCAGCTGGTGTGGTGCCCTTATGAGCGTGCAGCCTACTGCTCCTTTTTCACGTCTAATGCAAACCATTCTGGACACGTTCGATCCAGTTTTCTGTACCATGTATGTCGCCATTTTTGTGGGTTGGTCATGAAAATAGCGCGGTCTAATATGAGTGTCAAATGGCGCACTTTTGATCGGGATCGAGTCCTGTCTGGATGGAATTTCACGGTCACGATTGGCTTCCTTGCTTAATCTGCAGAAGGGAGCCAGTTGCGGTCGAGAATTTCTATCCAGATCTGGCTCAACCATGATCGAAAGTGACTGTCTGACACCGGTATAAATATGTAGGCCAATCCCAAAGGTATTGCAGTCTAAAGTGAGGGCTGTTCTTGATGATATGTGCCACTGGCTATATGCAACGGTTCAGTGAACTTGTTTTATGAAAACTTGGTTCACTATGGGGGGGGGCATTACAACAGCAGCAAACACAATGTGCAGGACTCTTCATTGGTTTGCCACTCGTTCGCATCAGAATAGTTTAATTATTTGTAAGAACCATCTCTACCAAACCGTGAATGCTTGGCATCACGTTGACGTCAACTGAAGTTGAGTTCTAACTTCAATTTTTTCTTCTTTCTGCCGTGCACTTTTGCCAGTCGTTCAATGTTGGCATCTGAAAAGGACGGCCGAGAGTGACGAAGGAGCAGTGACAGGACACGTTGGTTCCTCTGTTTGCTAGAAAATTGAAAATGCACGTATGTGTGTGCGAGATTTTGCTGTGGTGTGACTCACAGTCGTAAACAATAACCTGGTAGCTTGCATTAGTGGGCTGCTGCGCTGGCCCGTGACATCATAGGCGGGGCATAACAGAAGATGCCTTGAAAGCTACAAGTTTGTGCAGCGGAATAACATTTAACTCGCACATTCTTGGCCCCTTTGAGCACATTTCTCATTGGTTTTTCCCTTCACTCCAAAGATGCAAAAAGTTTGAAAATTTTGACTGACCTTGAAAAAACTGTTCCTTCTTTTTTTTTCCTTTTTCACACTGTCCACTAAAAATATTTGTAGCAGGGGGATTCTGTATGCTATGTCAGTAAAGGAAACGAACAGATTGTCAGCATACATTATTGTTGACTAGAAATACATGATTGGACTGATCTGCCACAGATAATGTGGTATCAGAACAAATCTTCTACAGTGTACACATAAAATAAAAACACAAAAATATAAACAAACAAAGCGTGTAAAACGAACTGTGCAGATCAACTGCATGGTTTCAGTTTTTGGTATTGGTCGTTTTTCTGCACAAAATATCGTTTAAATTTTACGTTGTTACATTGGGGAGCTGGAAATTCTGGCCACTTTTTCAGTTGCTCGAAAGAAGAACCGGAGCAAGATACTTTTATTCCCATTTCGTTTTTCGTTTTTCAACTGTTCACATCTCTACATGCTGTCTCCTCCTCACATTTATTGTCGTAATGCTTACTGAAGTATTTTTTCTAGGCTTGCGTTGTCCTTGTTTGTGCCAGCTCCTGTTCGCACAAAGCTAGCATTCCTGTGGCCGAGTCAATTGGAAAGACAAACTAGACTGTGGGACTGCATTCTTTTTTTCTGTCTTTGTCGAGCCAAATACCCGAGCTTGTGCAAAGAAGTTTCACAATCTTCCGGTGCGAAGCTGCTGTTGGTTTTGACCGGCATACCAAACACGAATCATTACCATGGGGAAGGGCGGCCAGTTGTGCAGTTTATTACGCAATTGTCTTTTTTTTTTTTACCATCCTTGTGAAAAAAAAAAGATGAGTATCTAATTATTTGTAGCTGTATTATCATTCATGTCTGCTATGTTTTTTTTAAATTTCCACTCAGTTATGCTCGGTTAATTTCAGTGCCAGTTCAAGAAATCTCATTATGTTCTGCACTCTGGCTTTAGACGTATACTCATTTGACATCCCCGACTTGCTTTTTTGTGTGCTCTTGTTTTTCTTTTTGTTTCTGTTAAATCATAGTACAACACCTTTCTATCTCTAAAAAAGAAAGCTGTCAAAAATCGGAGCACTCTAAATAATTTACTTACAATGTTCGTTTCAATGAAACAAATTAAGTTTTGGTAATGAGTATGTGGATGCGTTATGATATCATGACACGTTGGCTTGCTCCGTTCCTGTTTCCGCTGCAGCTGCCACAGCGACACGGAAAGTCAGAACAAAAGCACACAGCATCCTTAATTTTCTTTTTAATGAGCATCATCATCTTTAGCATTATTGCTACATAATGTGAGAAAGTTTGATCCGTATCTCAATGTCACACTAACGTCGATGATGCCAGGTCTGCCGTTTGTAGACCAACATAGTATCGTGTTAACCTATAAGTGCTTCCCAACCTTAGCATACGCTAAGTGTCATACTTTTACATGCGAGATGCATGCGGCAGAGTTTCTGCAGTTTCAGAAATATTTTTTAGTACTTAACCAACCTCTCACTGTAAAGCCCTGTCAAACGATTAACGATGGATTTTGTTCACGTTTGTTTCAACAGCACTCGGAGAAAAGTTTCCTTAATTGGCAATCACAGCCTTGTTACTACCTGCTGCAGTGGGGTGGCCGAGCACATCGTGGATTCAATTTCCAGTCACGACTGGTGCAATTCAGTGGGGGGTGGGATGCAAAAACACTTGCATGCATCGACTAATGGTTCATTCGGCCGGTTCCTACCACGCTTCCATTTCGTCTACAGCGATGCAGAGGCCTCTCGAGATTAGAGTCGGAGAAAGCATGTCCGAGCCAAATCTTCATCTTCTGCCAGAGTAATTTGAATAGCCTGGTAACCGGAACTTTGTCAGTTTCTGACTGCGCTGCAAGCTAACAAGGTGAGAGGGGCTCTGTGCGTTCTGAGCAGGAGTGGGGCACTCTGGAATGAAACTATGGGAATGTATTCAGAGCACTTGCTTTTGAACAGCCGAATGTAAGGTGTGGATCCAGAGAGCTGGAAAGGGCCAGTTGAATGAACGATCACCTTCTGCTATGGAAAACCATGTGGTCTGGAAAAATCCTTGCTTCCACACTTTTCAAGTCTCGTGATCGTTGCATCAAGTGAAGCTTTGGGAAAGCAAAACATAACTAATTATGTAGTAATTAATTTTTCTCTCAGTGCTTGCTCGAGCAAAGATTGCGCTCCCGTTTCTTACTCGGCAAAAAGACACGGATTGTACTCGTTCTGCAAGGCTGTATCCTTTATGACAAAGCCTTTTGAATGAGTAATGCTTTCAGCATTTCAATAGCGTAATCAGCAAAAAAATTATGTGTGTCATCAAGCGTTGTCCGGTGTCATAATTTTGGATGGTTCCACTGAAGTTGCTTGCCGCTTTGACAGGCATTCGAAACAGCCACCATGCAGCTAGTGTGATTGGGAGGGGAAGTTATGCCGCAGTGGCCTTGACAGGTGTTAAGAGAGAGTGATTCATGCAGCAATGTTGGAACAGCTGTTGCGACTGGGTGCAACGTGCTCTGTGCCAGTACGTTGCTGGCATTTGGGAAAAGAGCATCCTTATATGGATAGCTCAGCATGAGTATGAGATTTAGAACATAGCAAGAGGCAGTGACCTGTGCTTTGTTCTGATGTGTTAAAAAATTTGTGCAGCAACCATCGATGACGATTGCCAATGCAAGCAAATAGTCGAATGCTTCAAGAAAGCTATTCGATTTATTAAAAGAATGGTGAGCTTGGTAATATATATTTGTTCCTGTGAGGACATTTAGGTAGCGTTTGTAGTTTCATTGTGTAATTCCATACAGAAGAGGGCTGTTAACCAGCGCATCTTTAACAGTAGCATAGGTGGACAGCTTATGCATCTCAAAGAGCGACGTCATTTAGTCTTTGGCAACAAACTCACCCCGTAACACAAGCACATATGCCCTCCGCATCAGCATTGTTGTTCCGACCTCTTACTGCCATCCACCGACCATGAGAACAGGCGAGAAAGCTGAAGAAAGCTATTCGTGTTTTAGAAGAAAAAAATTCCTGCGTGCTGCTGTATTGCCTGTACTCAAATTTGCCAGAAATGACAGCATTTTTTTGGCCTGCATTATACAGTGAAATACTTGACTTCCTTGCTGTCTGGTTTGTTCAAAAAAAACATTACAAACTGTTGTTGCATGCACACCTTGTCATTAGAGATTTGATGTCCTGTATCAGTTTTGGCAACTTGTTGCGAACGATAAGTTGGAAAGAACCGTGTGAACAAACAATTCCAAGTGTCCTCCTGCATAACGCCGACCAAAGAATGCATTCTTATTACTAGGCTGCAGTGCGAACGAAGCAGCGGCAAGCACAACATCTTGTTTTAAAGTTGTTGGAATAAAAAAAGAATGAGCAAATCCAATGCACACGCTGGAATTTGTGAAGCAAAGCTCAAGTAAGGCAGTTCATGAAAAGCTTTACAACTAACAGCGATGCATACAATGGTTATTTACTTTCACGCCATGTAATGAGTAATCTGTGGAACATTTATGCTTATCCTCCACAAAGGTCACAGCTTTATTCTAATACAATCTTTTGTATTTATGTGCCGCATCATTCACAAGCTGTGCCAAAATGCCAGCTAGGGTGGATGCACACTGTGAGACACTTACGCCGCGCTGTCACGGGTGCGAAAGCAACGTGTGACACTTGTCGAGGGAAGAATGGTCACGAGAGATGCATGGCACAGAAAAGTATGACACATGTCAAACGACCTTTAGGGGTTCCCTACTTTGTGTGTCGCACCCCACTCATGCGGGCTGGCCAAGAATAGGCGTACCCCTAGTGGCACATACGTAATGGCTAACTAAATGAAAGTTAAGTAAAACAGAGAAGCCAGTAAACATTAACAGATCGGTGTGCTTTGGAGATGCCTGTGAGCCGGCATTATACGTTGGGGCTTTACGTAGGACGTTATGTTTTTTGTTGGGCAGAACTGAGGTGCACATGCTTAGTCAGCATACAGGGATTAACATAAGTCGCTTCGCGGGTACCTTCACATAATTTTATGTGCCACGTGGCATTATATACCCACAAGTGTGTCCGCCGAGATAGGGTCCAACTCGGCAGCGACACCAAATCCAGCTTCGTCTTGAAAATGTGGGTCACTGTAGGGCGTGGCTCAAGGAGCTCTTCATAACTGTAGTTTTGTAGTGTCACTCAATTATGTCACTTCCGGCAGTAACAGCGGTGAACAATATTGTGACAGGGAATCAAGAATGATGACGTCTGATGATGATTCATCGTCCGGTATTGCGGCAGGTGATTGAAGGCATCAACTATGACTAGATATCGTTGTGTACTTGGAGACACAAGTGTTTATCATACGCAAGAATAACAAATAGCCTGAAACACGTGGCTCTGTTGAGCATATGTGGTGATAATGTCAAAAATTGTTGGGAGCGTTTGAAGTCAATTGAGTTGGTTTCAACTTATATTTGAACTGCATTACCGTGAAAGTCTCTTAGAGCCCGCAAGTTTAGCATCGCCTGGTAGGTAGGCCATACAGATCTAGTTGGTATGAGTCTAAAGGAAGACCAAGAAAAGGACACATTTGACACAAGCATTTGTGTCAGTCCTTGTCTGTTAGCCACGCTGAATTTTCAACACCGATAATGGGCTTCCTGCTCTTGTGCTGAGGACTTCCATTGAAACGCTATGCTTTGTTGTGAGGATCTGTTGACTGCAGATAACTTTTGTTGAATAGGTGCTTCCACGTGCAATAACAATAGCAGTAGCAGGGAAGCTTGGTCAAGCTAGTATATGTTAATACTTCACAAGAACAATGCTGACAAAGACAAGGACTAAAAGACTAAGGTAGGTTCACAAACATGCACTGACTCTCAACTAGAAATTTATTCATCTATCTTTGTTTATCTTTGCTGAGTTTATCGTGCATTCGTTTTCTTATTGAACAACTTATTGAAGATATTCTCATCAAAGTTTGTCATATTTTATTACCTTTGCCGAATAGAAGTTCGTTCATTTGTCTGTGTCAAGTGTATGTATGTATTTGCTTTTTCTCAGGAATAAACTTAGTTGAGAGCCAACGCTTGTAGGTGAAGCTATAAACCTTACTTTCATTGTCCTCATCTCTGTTAGAGACATTTTTGTCAAGTATGACACATTAACAGCCTTATGGCACAAGGCTCGTGCTCACGATTGCTGGCCCCATTCACACCCTGTCTTTTGTTTACTACAGGCCAGGAGCTGTCTTGGAGAGAGATAGGAATTTAGAGATACCGCTGTCAACAGGTTGGAATCCCCATTGTGGCTAGATAGTGGCTGCGTCGCACTCCAGCAGGAAATGGCTGTGCGTGCTCTTTATCTCGGTCGGAGATTGCGGTTTTGAGTCTTGGTTGCTTGCGTTGACGTGTAGCAAATGCTGCCGCATTTACTGCCCGCATCAAAGCCATAAATGCAGTTTGCTGTGGCTTATTTCTTTTTGTTTCTTTTGATATGTGCAGAACGCGTTTGGAGTCTCAAGGGCTGGTACTATGGTAGACTCAACTGAGCAGCTTGGGAGAAAGGCTTTATAGCTTTTATAGCTATTCATAAACTCGTAAATTAATTTGTTCTGTATCACACGCATGCTGTCGTAGCTGTGCATTGAATCATTACTGGGCACGCTACTGGATTCTTCATTATACAGAAATTAGATGATCCTGTTGCTACATGGTTTAACCTATAACCCGTTCAGCTAAGTTTACATACAAACTTGCTTTTTTTTTGTTGCTAATGTATGTAGTAGGGCTGTACTCCGTATTGACCAGTTTCAGTAGACTCTGATTGGCTGATCCAGCAACAAAGACGCTCGTAGCTACACTGAATCGCCTCGCTGGATGCAACATCACGCGAAAGTGGCGGTATCCCTGAAACCGATGACTTCAAGATAAGGTTTTGTTTGTATCCTATAATATTTTCAACCTTATAGATGAATAGATAGGTTTCATTAGCTTCCTCTTTGAAATTACATGGTAGGTGGTGCTACCAAACTAATTATTTTCAACCTTATTGCTGCATTTATTCTCAGCTCTTAATGTCCAAGTTTCATATTAACAAACTATCGAGCATTAGAAGAAATTTACTTCCCCAAGAAAGTGCTACGATCTTTTCGTTCTATTCGTCCCCCCAACTTAACACCACCAATATTACAGCTTTTCTTTAGCTGCCTTTTACTGTTCTTCGTCACAGATTCATCCATTTGGCACACATTCTTGCAATACCCTCTAATGACATTTGCGCTATCTGTCTTAAAGAGGCCCTTAAATGGCTTCATTTGAAATCTGAGCAGCACAGTGGAATGAGTGCGATGCCTTTCAGGGAATTTTGGAAGAGAATCTAATATGAATGAAGATATGAACAGGGCAACATTTATTTTTCCCATTCGCCGTCAACTCATCAGTTGCTTTCAGCTGGGTTAGCGCACGTAGCAGTGCCCTGCCTATTGTGCCATTCTTTTGTTCTTGTTTCTGTGGTACCACATTATCAGTTTGTAGCACGAAGTGACGCAGACTAGAAGACTTCTTTACTTTTTATGGCTTCCCTTCTGATATGTTTATCTGTTAACTGACAGCATCTACACCATGTCATGTTTGTTTGCTATGGTTTTTGCAATCTGAATCTGGAAAGTTCCACATGTGTGTACACAGTGGATAGCATCTATCAGCTGTTGTGCCCCATGTAACGTCACCGCTGACGTCGTATGGGACGGAAAAAAAAAGAAAATGGGACATCGAAAACCTGCAGGAGGGGGCGAGCGATCCACGTTAAAAGGTTGTAGGTTGCCGGCTGCATGCAATGAAATAACATTTAGCTCACACGTTGGCAGCAGCATTGTCTACAAGTCTGGAATATTTTTATTACCATGTTCAACAAGTGGTGGTGTCTATTTAAGATGTTCATTGCAGCGTGGCTCAAGGGGGGAGGAGGGGGGTTACGGCAGTTATTCCCACTGTGCAGCTGTACGGGGCTGTTCTTGTCACTTCTGGTGCGATGCATTGTGGCACCATATCTCTGCACCTTGACGAGCACAACCCCCCGGTGACTCACCAGGGAATCACGATGCACCAGAGCAAAATATGACAACTGACGCACAGAAATCGAGAGTTCAAATAGTGCTGCTGCAGCGAATGTGTTAAGTCGCTTTCACCCTTTGCACTGTGCGCTTAAGGTTGTCGTGCTACCCTTTCAGAGCCGATCGTCCTCGGTGAAAGGCGGCGGCGCGGCAACACCATGGCAGGGGAGCCCCGTCGCATCGCTGTTTGCCGGTCAGCTTCGTCTTCGGCTGACATGTCCGCGCTGTGGCCAGCAGAGCAACACCTTCGACCCATTCGTCTGTCTCTCGCTGCCCATACCGGCCGCGAGCCAGTGGCTCTGTCACGTCCACTTTGTCCCACGCAACTCCCCGCCTGTGAGAGCCCATTTTTTTGTTACCTCCTGCAATCCACTGTTTGGCGCTAACCAGGGTGACGGTGTCCAGTTCTCGAGGTGCGAACCTTCTTTCCTTACTCCAGACAGCAGGGCCACCCGCTGCGGCTGTGTTGCTCTGCTAATGAGCTCAAGGTTGAGGGCTTGATCCCAGACTGCTGCAGCCACATTTTCAGAGGAGCGAAATGTAAAAATTCTCGTGTCACTTAGGTTTAAGTGTGTTTTAAAGACCCCTAAATGGTCAAAATTAATCCCAGGCCTTCCACTACAACACCCCTCATGACCCCTTGTGCAGTTTCAAATGTTGCAATTTAATTTTAACAGGAGGAGGAACATCGCCGCCTGTTAGATGATGCAAGCAGTAGTGCACCTGACCCAATGTTGTATCTGCGTGCATCTTGAATCATCCTGTGAGGTTACAGTGTGCATCCTGAAATTATGAACAAACTGTGTTGTCGATCAGTCAATGCCATAGCTATTAGCTTTGATGTGGGGCTTATCATGTTCATTCATTTGTATGTCGTGCTTTGGTTTTGTGTGCGGCCTGACTTCCAATGAAAAGAAAAGGATATTCAAGCAGGGGTCAAATCAACCATCGCTGGGTTTCTGGCTGAATGCTGCACCACGAATGCTTTTGTGTGACAGAGCACATAATACTTGCTCTGGTAAATGGTTTTCCCGCATCGGTAAAAATGTCCATGTTCAGCAAAGTTAGCGGTGTCGTGAAATCTCTTTTGTGTATGCTTGTGCGAAGTGTAGAGTGTGTATGTGGGATACGGCCAGGAATCCTGTCTCGCTACAATGAAGAATTGTGTAATTCGTGACGTAGGCTTCAAATGTTCCTCAAGAAACAAAGGGAAAAGCATATAGAAAGATTTTTTGAGAGTCGCAGTTGTATAATTGCTGTTTGCAGTACTTAATGGAACCAGAGCCACAGAGGTCTGGTGCTTTTTTTTTTTAAATACAATGTCTTTCTTAGTGAATTACCACCACTTTTCCATGTCGGGTATGTTCCCAGCTTCTTACCGTGGGCCGATCGCGAACATTGTGAAGCAGTAACTGCGGGCGCTGATATGTGCTGCTGGGTATGTGCCCCTGTGACCGCTGGTCGCGGTGACGTACCGAATATATTATATTTAATAAATAAGCATAAATAATATTGTAGAATATCAGAATTTGAACAGAGGACCCCTGTCACAGCAGTCTGATGCTCTAACCTTTAGACCACGAGCGCATGCCCCAGCAGGTGGAATAGAACATCCTCAGGCATTTCCCACGGGCAAGCCACTGCGTTGAGGCGCCTGGCGCATTTTATTCCAATATCAATTATTTGAACGCTGCGGTCAATATTTTGCCGTCGTTGATAATTACACATAAAAATACTGATTTCTTTAGTTGTAATATGTTTTCAGAAGAACATTACTCACATCAACTGTATTTGTGTCAGAATTTGAACACCAGGTGGAGAAATATGTCTGTGCATGTTTGTGTACCAATTGCATAGACTGGTGCACAGAAGCAGCCGTATTCTAGGACCTCAGGTTAAGCAGCTTTGCTTGCTAGAACGAATTGTAACACAGCTGTGCAGACCCTGCCAGCTTGTGTGCCATTGTCTTCCCACACATGGTAGTCGTGGCGGTACGTGTCAATGTGAGGTTTGTGCAGTGACGCACTGTGTCCCTCTCATCACGAAAACATGCTCCCCCGTGTTAACTGTCAGAACGCGAGCCGTGAAGCTCCTGTGAAATGCTAGGGGCACTGAAGCAAGGAGAACGAAATGTCACTAATTGCTGCATAGAAGTGAAAATGCACCAATAAGATCGAGAAAGCTGAACTGACTGCCGAGTTGAGCTCAACGTTTCAATTTGTTGCGACCTTGCAAACTGTAGCGCACCTCTCGACTTGCCGTTATCATCTTGTTCACCATTGCTATCTGTGCTTGCTTCCTGAAAAATCACTTGAAGCCTGCAGTTGTTTGCACCCGTTATCGTAAACCGTTATGCCCAGCTTCTTCCCGTTTCTAAAGCCTCTGTGCCCAAACGCGTGGGCTGCACGTGATCTGTCACATTAGGCATTTCATGTGTGTTTAGTACTGCCATGCTTGGTGTGTGATTCCATAACCTGTTTTTCACTTCTCAAATGGACAGGTCGTGTTTTTAAAAGGTAAACGAAAACGACACTGTCACTGGTGACCTCGAAACGACAAGGTCGCCAGATTGTGGCCCCAAACACCTCACTTAAGCGAAAAATTTTTAACAAATGACAATTACGGTAAAACCTCGTTAATTTGATCCTCGTTAATTTGGAAGATCAGATAATTGAAACTCATCCTCTGGTCCCAGCAAAAGTATGCATTATCGGCATCAAACGCTCATTAATCTGGACATATTTGGCTCCGCATCTGTTATTTTGGATAACTCTGACACTGCAGTGAGCACGGAGCGCTGCAAATGTGCGACACAAATGAGCAAATGCTGCACTAGCGTCGAACCAAAACGAGGCAGCCAAATCTGCATTGTCATAGTCGTCAACGAAAGCAGTATGAGAATGACAAAAACGCCGGAACGCTTCTTGCCTATTTGTGGCTCTCTGGCCATTACCCTTGCATTCACCGCCGCGAATGTCATTGCGTTGGCCACGTACCTTCGTAACTGCATCAGCTGCTATCCATGATCGCATCGATAGCGTCCAGAATTTCATCCACGGCGGTTACGGCAAATGGTAGTTTCATTTGACGCAGTGCGCGTTCGCTGTGTGCATTCAGAACTGCGTAGCCACCATCCGTGAGCATGTCGATAGCGACCACAGTTTCATCCGCAATAGTTGTAGCGAGCAGTAGTTTAGATTTGATTAGTGCAGTACGACAGAAGCTGTTAAGGAGGAAGAGCGATTCTACCGCGGCCCACTCGCTGGCGTCAAATGTGCCGGCTAAATTGCGATGCACGGACAATCTGTTAGATTAAAAGGCAGGCTAGTATTGTTTATTGCTTTCTTGATACCCGTAATAATTCAACATTCCGTTAATTTAGACATCTTTCTTTTTTTGGCTCCTGTGAGATCCGAATTAACAGGGTTTTACTGTATTAGGTTGACTTGATATGGATTTGGTCTTTGTTTTAATTTTTTCCCACATGTTTTCCTAGCTTTTCTTATAAAGTGTGGCTTTAAGTTACCTCCTGCTGTGGTGTGGTCAGCTGTTAGAATGTGAAAAAAAAAAAGAAAACAACCCTCTATATTCTAAAATGGTGTCAGGATTATGCCTTGCCTAGAAAAGCAGCTTCGGTGCAGTGAGATGGCTCAGTAGTAAGCTCTTCGGTACGTTAAGAGCTAGTTCGTTAGAGCTGGTTGGCACTTCTTGTTGAACAACAGTTTTAAGCAGTGCAATGCAGGACACAGCAAGAGAACCACAGAGCAAAGTGCTGAGTAATAATCAAATGCTTTATTTCCAGGAGCGGTATGCACATAACCGCACGAGGAAGGAATCATGAAAAGGAAAAAAGGGTCGACACGACAGGTTTTCTATTTCTTTTGTTGATGGGGAGGGGGTCGGAGAGCTGACGTATGCATCCCCAACAGTCCTGCTCTAAAAAGCATGCTCGTTGTGTTTTTGAGTGTTGCACGGAGGTTGCAAATGAGATTCCGTTCATTTGCGAGTGCTTTTCATTGCTCAAACAAGAAGATGGTGTCAGTGACCTACGCGAGCATGGTTGTGTTTCCCCATCTTTGGACAATGCAGAACAGTTGAAAAGTAGGGGCATGCGAATGTATGGATATTTCCAATATTATCAAATATTATTTTTTAAATATTCACATTCAGTTCGAAAACTAGGCATTCGAAAGTTTTCGAATATTCATTTGGGGATACGAATATTCTAAACAAATAGAACATGTTGCCAGCTGTGTAGGAGCAAGCAGGGTTCTTAGCGTTTGTATCAATTTAACCTAAGAATATGCATCTGATTTAGTATTGAATTTTGCTATAATCTTGTGCTGCTGGAAAAATTTCGCCTGTGAAGCACACTTAGCCACTAGAAGTCTAAGCTTTGTGGGAAAGCTGGCCTAGCTAGGGGCATAGGTTTGCAGATGGCAAGGGTGCGCTCTTTTTCACCACCGCTCGCAATCCTGAGCTTGTTGCTTGACAGCAAATGCGATGCATGACGGCTGGCATAGGATCAAATGCCTCCGAGTTAGCAGGCCTTTGATGATGATAATAATGCACAGGTTGGAGAGAACAGACAGCTAGTAGGAAGTGCTCATTTTTCCAAGTTAACGTAAGCCAAATACACAATCTTTTAGTATAGTGGCTTACTAGTCTAATTCTTTAGCATTGTATCTGCGATGTTCCAACGTGTTAATATAACCCAACTTGGTAAGAAATGCGTGCGCATACCATTAGTCGATACTCGATTTGACATTCGAAGCTCAGTATTCGTATTCCATACGTGTTTGAAAATTTTGATACTCGCACATCCCTACTCGAGTATGCCGTGAGCAGCATGCACGCAAGGTTTCTGAAACCTTTAGCATCTTCCCACGCAGGGACATATGCGTCAGCTCTCCATCGTTCTCCCTATTGACAAAATAAGTCGGATATCTATCATGCTGATCGTTTTCTCCTTTTCATGTGTATTCATTCCTCATGCCTTCATATACCGCTTCCAGAAATAAAGCGTTTGGTTGTTTTGGTCGCTGTCGGGCTTATTCACTTTCGTACCCGTATTGTCATTAATGCACAAGGATGCTTAATTGCTGTACTGAACTGTGAAGGGGGCTCATGGCTGAAAGTGCGTTTTCCAGTTCCAAACAGTCCAACGTGATCTCCTTTAGAACCACTATAACGAACCTCGCAAATCTGTTCACCTCATCAGAAGCTCAGCATTCATAAACACAACCAGCATCAGGAGACTAACGAAAGCGCTCTGGATGATTCAGCTTGCGAGGAAATTCAGTGAAGTTAATCTTACACGGAGGTTCCTGTACTTAAGCTAGTATTAATACATTTTTTAAACATATTTTTACAATCTGCTCCACTAAGACCAGTGTACTTGAACAAGTTGCGCACAGCTGCATTGTGAAAGCGTTAATGCGGCGTGTGCTCAACGCAATGCCGGCGGCTGAATGCAGAAGGCAGCCCACACTCTGCTACGAAGCCGTTTGAGCAAAGAGTGAGGGTGCATCTATACTGGGTTTCATTGTCGTTTTACAGCTAACCTCACTGCTCGTCGCTGGTTTCTCTGGAAGACGCGCTTGTTAAAAAGAAACAGCAAAATCAGTGTTGTCCCCCGCATCGGTTCGCATTTCTGTTTGCATTTCACACACCCGAGTGAATGAAATGTGAGTGAAGCAAACCGTAAGTGACGCTCCGCTAAAGATGCCTACAATACTGGCAGGAAATGTGCGAGCACAAGAGATCAGGCGAGTTGGAACCTGGAGGGCTTGGAGAGTTGCGCCTGACAGGCAGCAGGGCACCAGGCTCTGGAAATAAATTGCGGGATAAAAGGAAATTTCAACCTTCCTTTTCCTTCTTTTTTTTTTTTTTCCAAAGACGAAGCTGGCCTTCCACATGGACTTTGGGGCGCCGATGGAGCAAGTGCGACTCCGAATAGCCACCGAGTGCCACATTCCACCCGACCAGGTAGTCCACTGCGTTGTTATTGTACGTTCGTGCCGGCGCGAGGCGTGCATGGCAAGGCATGTGCTTACTACTCTCAATCAGTGGATATTGCAATCTCTGATCGTGACGCGTGTTGTTTTGCAATCTCAATTACCAGAGAAATCTGGCCACTTCAGTCGCACAATAACCGCGGAAGTTATAGAAAGCACATGGTTTTTTCAGTGATTTGGCATGACTCTCATTGAGAAGTAAATTACAGCTGCTTTTTATTGTTCCTTGTCGTTTAGCTGTGGTGCATGCTAGTTATGCAAAATTTTTTTGCAGCATTTGAGCGTTTTGCGTTGACAGCATCCTTCGTTCTCTTATGGAGTTCCAACTGCATGCGTAGGTCTCAATATTTCGAGTAGGCATGTCATATTACTTCATTTGATACAAAGCAAGCAATGCTGTGAAAACTTAGAGAACCTCTCTAGCTGCTTGGACCAAAAAGTAGCGTGTCAGGTATGAAAGAAAGATAAGGTATGGTGTCTTGTAGTTTGATTTACGTCTTGTACTTTTATTCTGTAAAATATGGCGTATCTGTCACGTGGAAGGCGTAGCAAATCTGAACCTATTCACCACAGAACCAGTTGAATGACATGTATCTGCAGTCATGGTGCACCACTTAAGCTGTGGCCAAAACCTTGCGTATTTGTACACTGGAAGCACAGAGGCGCACAAATATTGTGTAATTTGGCGTAACCTTAAATATTTACGCGAGTTGTAGTTGTAATAGAGGGGAATAGTTATTTCATATAAAGGCACTGCAAATTGGAGCCAAGTGTATCGCAAAACACACACTGTTAAATGTCTACGACTCCACCACTTGCATAGCTTCTGTAGTGCTGCTTGCTGCAGTTAAACCTCAATATAACAAAGCTGATAAAATGGGAAATTTGCTTTGTTATATTGAAATTTGACCTTTTGTGCAAGTTAGTTGACAATTAATTTTTATTACGGAAAGGGCCGAAAATTTTTCTTAATTATCAGGCAAGTGAAAAAAACAAAAATTTGCGGGGGAAAAAATTTATTCAGCTTGAAATTCGTTAATAAAGGGAAAATCAGACATCCACCCGTTCGTAGAAATTGCTACAAAATAAACCTATACGGGATCCTCGAAAGGAAAGCCTCAGAGTTGAAGAAAAATTCGTCCTGGTCCGGGACTCGAACCTGGGACCACCGCCTTTCCGGGGCATCCGCCCTACCATCTGAGCTAACCAGGCGGCTAGCAGATGGCAGGGCAAAGTCGAATTTGTCAACAACACGAAGCAAAGGCAAGTGTTTGACGTAGTAGTAGGCAAGTGTTTGACGTAGTAGTAGCCCGCAGAACTGCTATGTCAAACACTTGCCTTTGTTATAATGAGAATTTCATTATATTGACATTCATTATATCGAGGTTTAACTGTATGTAGGTATGAAATGGAATATATATTTGGATGGCTCTTGGGCAGCAACATCCATGACGTGTGACTACATTAGGTATTTTGAAGGATATATCTCTGCGTAATGTTCTGTAAACAACAGAAATTGAATGGTAAATGAGGCTAATCATTGTCATAAAGCAAACTTGAGGTGACAACATTAGGACAAAACAAGAAAACGGAAAGGTTGTTCAAATCCATAAGGACAAAGTATAGACAAGTGCGTGTACTAGTACTGATCATTCTCGTGCCAACTGAAGCACTGTACCGAAAGCACACACTGACACTAGCATCAGTTATCCTTCCAGTAAGTTTTACCATTGAAGTGTGTGTTATGGTGCGGCCAAGCACGAAATGCCCTTTAGCCCTGCAACTAGCAAGTTGTAACTAGTAAGCAACTAGTAAGTAAGCTTACCAGTGCTGCACACACCTACAGATGTGGGAAGGAAAACAAAGCTAATTGGTTTTGTTTCTCGCATTCGGGTTCCGTTATTGCATGATTGTGCAAAACGGTGCTGTCATTGTTATGGTATGTGCATTTTCAGTTTTTAAGTGGTCGTCTTTATCATAGGGCATTGTCCAATTTTTGGCATTATCCCTATTAGTACAGGATGTTCTGAATGTAAGCTGGTTTAATTTTGCCCATCATGATCCCTTGCTGAATAACATATTATACAACATGCTTGTGTTGTTGTGTCCAGGTACTGTGGGCTAATGAGTATAAGGGTTACATTCCACATGGAAAACTCCATTTAAAAGGCAAATTTTGATCGTTATATCTGACATGTAGTGAATAAAATATCATCATACATGACTGTCTGTCCCATAGCCCTAATGCATAAGTTGATTCTCCTAAGTTGACTCATTGTTGTAACTAATATATAATTATATGTGGTATTATTATAATTGGACTGCACTGTACGGGTTTTGTGTAGCTGGCTGTAGTGGAAACACAGTATTTACGAGTGTGAAATCCCAAGTGCTCCAGAATGCCGAGATCTTAACACTTACGCAATGACCGTGGGTGCTTTGTATCAGTGCAAGGCCTGTGTAAATTTGTGCAAATTAATTTTTTTCATGCAGGACGGCATGAGAAATGGCACCCTTTTCATATGTGCTCCGTTTGCAATGCCAGACATTACTTACCACAGTTGGGACGTTTACTGTGTTGTCACTCAAGAACGTTGTGTCTATGGGCTCTAACTTTTTTTTTGCAACGGTTGACAGAGTCAGTGGCAAAAACTTGACAGCTTGTGCTTGTACTGTTACAGATGGAGGCATGTGCTGGCAAACTACAGCCCTATTTCGTTTTATAAGCCACCTTTCCTTATTTTTTTTGGTTAGTGGCTGCTCTTTATTTTCCAGGACATCAGTTGCCTTTCTTCTAATTATTTCTTTCCCTGCGTAACATGTCCGAAGTCTTTCCATTGTCCATTTTGCTTTTCCATGCTGCAGCTGTTTGTCTTGCTAAAATCTCCACGAAGTCAAATACAACAGCTGGAGATGCTTGTGTGGAAAATGGCTATTGATAGCTACAGAGGAGCATGTCATTACGAATACGGAGAACTATGTATGTTGGTTTCTGAAGTCAGGAATGTGTTTCAGGGCACAATATTTCCTCTAAATAGTTGCAAAGGCACAAAGTGCCTTTGCAGAGTTTCCTGCGTGATTTGCGAGATCGTATATTGCACTTAATGGCTACCTTACAGTGCTGAGAAAAATGGGGCAAAAGTCTTGAGGGGTATTGCGAGAATTATATAATTGTTACTTCTACATAAAATGCAGCTACTCCTGCTGGAAGAGACCAAAGAAGGGTTTGGATTGCTGTTCGAGGGCGACGAGATTGCCAGCGCTTTGTCAGCAAACTCCCGCTTGGTCGCCCTGGAGCTGGCTCCTCCGAGCACGGACCCAGCCGTTCCCAAGGACAGCCAGATCCTCGTCCTGTGTCGGTCGAGGGTCGGCACGTCTGGTCCTTGGTAAGCCATTCCTTTTTATCTCAGTGGAGGCTGACGTTCTTGAAAGCCCACAGTGCCCAAGGGCAGTTCAAGCATTTGAAGCGATATTAAGGGCAACCATTCAGTCAAGATCATTAAGGTTAGCTTAAAAATTGATCGTGAAGCATTTGTTTCGTGCCAGGAAGTGACTTAGCTCCTTCCGTGCCCTAGGCAAACTGGGTTTGTACGTGTGTCTTGTAAAGTTAGCCAAGGGGGAGCTCAGCTCATGGACGATGCTTTTTGTTTTCTTGCAATTCTCATTTTCATGCATAATGCTCTCAAACATAACTTTTGCAACGAGTGGCTGAGATTTTGTATAAGCAAAAATGCTTTCAAAGTATTGTCTACATTGTTTTACAGAAATAATCTTATTAAGGGTTAAAAAACGCATTTATTAGAAAGTGGCCAGCGTGCTTGGTTGGCCACATCAGACTATCAGCCCCGTGCTAGGTGGGTCATAGGTGGGTCATTCACATGGCCATGGTGGCTTCGCAGATACAGTGTTGTCTATGATAAGACGAATGCCACAGTAAAAAAAAAAAAATAAATTGGCCATTCATTGTAAGAGTTCAGGATAATAGCAGGCAATGGAAGAAGTTAGGAAGATAGGAACAGAAATAGTACCGCACTTCTTCCAGCAGTAAAACATTTCATTTTAGGCTAATGGTCACATAACAGTCCAGGTAGAATTGCAAGGGAGCTGGTAAATCTAGCTAGTTTTTATTCTGCAAAATTACAAGAAAGTTGCTTAATTTAGTGAGTTTTTAGCCACCTTAATGACAGCTTTAATGACAGTAACCTAAACAGCCAGTCAATTGCCCTGGCAAAATTCCTCTCTGGACCTAGGCTAAGGTCAACGCCTTGCCCTCATTTTATTCCAAGTAGGATATCTGCCTCCATTTGGCACTGTGTCATAAAGGCATACAGAAGAGCTTGCCGGTGAGCCATATGGGTGCATCAAGCTTGTTTTTCTGGGCCAAGTAAAGTTTTTAAATGTGATATTTGATATCATTTTTAAGGTAATCCGCACCTCTTTTGTCTTGATATTTCAACCACGGACTCTCCAATGTGTGAGGTAACCTAAAGAATTAGTTTATTGAAGAAGACACCTACTGGCAAATAAAATATAGGAAAAAACTTTGAGAAAAGCATCAGGCCCATTATTACTTACGGACTTTTTGCTAAATGTGTAGTGTCATCGCCACAGCCTGGCCACATCAGACAGTTTTAGTTTAGCGTGCGCAACTATAGCGTACGCTATACGCTATAATATAGCGTACGCTAAGCAGCGCACATTTTCTACAATTTTAGTTGGACGACGATATCTTCGGATCTCTGAGGCCATATGCTGTCGTTGTGGCTATTTCGTGCCTGTTGCGATAGGTGGCGCTGACATCTTGAATGTTTCTTTTGTTAGGCTTTGACTCGTTCGAAACGAGAAGCGATCTCGAAAGCACCACGAAGTTATTCATAATACTCTGTCGTCGAAGCGGCCTGAGACTTAGTGAAAGCCGTTTATACAGTCATTTGCTACGAACGAAGTGCATTTTACAAAAGCAACACCAAATTCAATTCGAAGCGGGCAGCCGGGACCGCCGCCATGTTTCCTGCAAACTCCGCAAACCATGCAAAAATGCTAACGCTAACTCGTTTGCGCTGCGTACGCCCGCTATACCCGCTATTTCGTTTAGCGTTCAGCGCACACGCAGTGACGACCCGCTATATTTTAGCGTACGCAATGGAATAGCGTACGCTATACTAAAACTGTCTATTATCACACACACACGCACATACACACACACACAAAAAGTTACGAACATTGTCGTACGACGTAATCGTAATATGTTTCTCGCTTTCTAGGTTGTCAGAGCTTGCCTTGACACACACACACAAAAAAAAAAGGTTACGAACATTGTCGTATGACATAATCGTAATATGTCTCTTGCTCTCAGGGTTGTCAGAGCTTGCCTTGACCCCCCCTTGTCGCATTTGTGTACCTTGGATAACCGTGCAATGTGTAGAAGGCATCGAGTTGTCAAGAAGCTCCATTTACTAGAACGGACTTGACAACTCTGTTTGACTCATCGCTTTTAATTGTGACGCGCGTTTCTGCCTTCATGTTCCTTACAGCCTGGGTGCCACGCGAGCAGCCTGGGTTTCCAGGGAAGTCTCGGTGTTGGAGCTGAAGAAGCAGCTGCTCGAGGGAATCCCCACATCAAGGCAGTCGGCGCTGAAAGACCAGGCAAGGATCATTTTGCAGCGATAGTCGTTACGGGCTCGCTGCCGGGGTCGGTTTGGTGTCTGCCAGTATCACCAGTGACCGTTTGTGAGAAACTGCAAAAAAAAAAAAAAATTTTAAAAAGAATTTACAGTGCCCCTCCCAGATTCAAGCATTAGAAGCATAGGTTTGCATTCCACGATTACACTCAGCTACTCTGCCGATCCTGTAGGTAGAAATGCTGTGCCTGCAAAGACAGTGAAACACTCGCTACTCGATTTCTGATATCTCGAAATATCGGTTACATAGAAATTCATTCCCACTGTAGTGTAGTCAACTCCACGTCTTCCTCCCCTTATATCAAAAGTTACCCGCCGTGGTTGCTCAGTGGCTATGGTGTTGGGCTGCTGAGCACGAGGTCGCGGGATCGAATCCCGGCCACGGCGGCCGCATTTCGATGGGGGCGAAATGCAAAAACACCCGTGTGCTTAGATTTAGGTGCACGTTAAAGAACCCCAGGTGGTCAAAATTTCCGGAGTCCTCCACTACGGCGTGCCTCATAATCAGAAAGTGGTTTTGGCACGTAAAACCCCAAATATTATTATTATTGTTATTATTATTATATCAAAAGTTCTTGCGCCGGACTCTGGATATCTCGAAATCACAACTGCAAAAGCACAAAGGAAAAGTCGCTGCACAAACGCTTCCATGCTTCGTGTGCAGCTACGATGTCACCAAGAAAGTGAGAACAGGGCAGGGACAATGTAATTATTCTATGCCAATGCCATTCGTTGTCGCGCTTTGTCAGACTGGCGTCCTCCGGCTGTGTTATTAACAGGATCAGCCGGCCAATAACAGTGGATGATAAAGAGTGGCATAGGATTGAGCAGAAGGAATCTATACCTTATACTGGCCCAGAATTCTGTCGCCACGGCAACTCGCCATTAATGGTATCAACGGACTTTCTCATGCATCTTGTGGTTGCACTGCGTTGCACAACCTTTTGTAGGAGAAGCCTTGATGACATCACTCCACTCCCAGCAAAATGTCCCTCCGCACTTTGTGCCATGACGCCCAAGGTAATGTCATAGACACAGTCGAACCCATTAAAACGGGACCGGCTTTAGCAGTGTATTGGATATAACAGTGGGGGAGCAGCTGATGTGCAATCAATCTTTTTATGTATTCTAGGTAATAAAAACAGCTTACTACAGTACTTTCATGCTGCATTATCGATTATAACTAGGGGTGTCTGAATGCTTGAATATTTGATTTGAATCAAATAGCAAGCATTTGAATCATTTGATTTGTAAATCAAATACAGTCGCTGACCTATAAATCGGACACCGATAATCCGGACATGATGGGTAATTCGGACAGCTTCACTGCACCACCAATGGTTCCCATAGACATAATGTGCAAAGACGACCGATATTTCAGACAGTCATCAGCTCTACATTCGATTATCCGGACTCCGTCTATGGCTGTAGCGTACGCCAACTCTGCCACCCCCAGTATCTCTTCTCGCAATCACGACGAGACAAGTATGGCCTCAGAGATTACACACTGGATGGTAATCTCTGAGGCCTTGCATTGGTTGGCGCTGTACGCCTCTGAGATTTCACTGCAAATGCCGATCTTGGAGGTTTTGCCCGAGTTATGAGGTCCCATCAACATCACGATCATCACATCCCTTTCTGGCACCCCCGCGCATGGCTTGGTATTGCCATTCTATTTGTTGAGTTTACCTTGTAGACAGCATTCTACCATGCTGTGCTTGTTTGTTTAGTTTGCGTTCCAGACAGCTCTCTGCTGGCTCCAAGAAGTCTTGCTCGTGAAGTTAAATACAGGCTGCGTCAAATGGCACCAACAGTGCCCTTGCACTCCGAATGAGCCTGACTTCGCAACTGTAGAGGCTGAACTGCCGCCTACCACAACAAGCTCAAGTGGGGACATCATTGATGACCTGCTAGTTTGCGGTGTACCAGTTCCTGCCTCTATTAGATTTGAAGACATTGTGGATGTCGACAGTGCGGTTTCGTCACGTGTCGAACTGAGCAATGACGAAATAATAAAGCAAGTTCTCCCTCCGTCAAACAGCGACTCTGACTCAAATGATGGTGTACCATGTGCTCCAGAGCCTTCCACGTGTGGATCTGACTCCAGCCTTTGCAGTCCTTGCATCGGTGTCCAGCAAAACTCAAAACTTGCAGGAATACAGGCAGACATTGGTTGCACGTAAACGGAAGTGCGTGCAGCTACGCATCGACCACTTGTTCCTTGCACAGGGGCCTTAAAACTTAAATAAACGGATCTTTTTTGGATGCATTTGTTTTCTTCGGACATTTGATAGTTTGGGCTTATTTACGTTCCCTGTGGAATCCGAATTATCTGTCGTCGACTGTATCTAGTATTCTGTTTTTCAGAAATTCCATAGTGGATGACCGGGTCGTGGTGATGCCTTGACACACGCAGTGTTACCATGGCATGAGATCGCGTCGGTACGAGGTTCGACCCTGTCAACCAGATCGATCGAAATTATTGACAGTATCGGACAGAGGAAACAACAAAAGCAGTGCGTATGAAAAGCACAGAAAGATGTGTGAAGGTCAGGTTGATTAGCCACTGGAAGGCATGCTGATCATATCGGATACGCATGTTGTTTCCACGCACGTAGATTCGCGCAGTTTGGAGCTCTCTGCCCACATGCAAGCACGCGGACGAACTTGGCACTTGTGCCCATGGTAGCAGCTGACCTGCGGACCTGAACACCACTTCAGCGGCTGCCAATCTAGTATCTAGTATTCAGTTTTTTGAATATTCATAGTCCATAATGACCGGGCAGTGGCCGGCGCTATGACGCTGCACGTGTGAAGGTGCCGAGGCACGCATCGTGATCTCGCCATTGATCACTGATGAGAATGCTGTCGGAACGTATTAGTGACAGGCTTTCCACGACGGTTTGCAGCCTGTTATCACATCAGCCTGCAGCAAATTTTTTGTCATGGGCCACACCATTGGCCACACTGTCTAGCTCGTCAGGCCTAATCGGAGCTACGTCTTCAAGTGTTGGCGACTAAAGTTATGGTTTCATACCGAGTCAATGCACATCTATTCAGGGCGGTTGCACGACCTTCAGAAAGCGTTGTGCGACCACTTTCTGTGATCGTGCCTAGGTGTCGTGCGAACTCGCCGTGGGCCTCCCAATTTGAAAACTTCTTACGACTGGCACCAACTGCAGTCGATGTATGCGGCACCAATGACCGCACGGAGCGAGGCTGAGGGATGTGATGCGCATTCCCCGCTTTTGTCTGTTGCGCATAGTGGCCTTAACAAGCTGATAGCTCACAGAGACTACCTGCCATAAAGTTGGAAAAAGCCTCTCCTTTCCTGGAAGAAAACTGGAAAGCAAAATTTTCTAACCAATAGAAGATTGCCCTTAAACACAGTATGACCCACAATTAAACTGAAAGCCTCATTGGTGTTTAGGACAGCTTCGCTATTTCTTCAGCTTCAGACTTAAAGAAGTGCTGAATTCTATTCGACCGAAATTCTATCAATAAAAGATATTTTCTAGACCTTCATATACGAACTGAGTTGTTATCGGTGCTGTCATACTAATTGGGTGTTCCCTTTAATATAAGTAGTGCTTACTATACATGTCGATTCCTAGGTACGTAAGTTACTGATAGCTAGCTACATTCTTGTTATGTAATGGGAGTAGCCTCTTGAGCATATGCAGCACTGTGCTTATTGCACAAAATTTATAAGTGTAAATGGGTGGTAAATTTTCTGATATTCGATATACGATTCAATATTTGGCTTTTCTTTCTTCGTTCAATTAGCTGTTCGACTTGAAGTCTGCTATTTGGTTTTTGCACACCCCTGGTTATAACAATTAAATAAGGCTACTGGGTATGTGCACTGAATGGGAAATGGATTCTCCTAGTTAAATTTAGTGGGAAAGTGAATGTGCTGATTTCTATACCACTGTATTTCATAATAACGAAGGATTTTCAGTGGTGCTATGAGATTCTTTATACAGTAGGCTTCCGTTAATTTCACTTCAGTTAACTTGCTTTTTCCATTAAATTGATCTCTACTGAAGGTCCCATCCAGCACTCGTACATTTCTGTTGGCCCAAACTTTTGTTCCATCTCAAAATTAGCCTCTGCCGGATAATTCGAACTTGACTGGTCAGCTTCGTTGCAGTACAGCTGTGTTGTACAGCGAAGCATGTGCGATCTATTGAGGTGAACGAAGCATACCAAGAATGGAAAGGGGCCAATGTCGCTGTACTACACGTGTCTTAATTATGCAGAAGTGAACACGCCGTCTCCGGTCACAGTAGGAGCACCTAGACGCCTATCAAGCATACTGGCAGCCATTCAGAGCTGTTTCTGATGCTGCTGTGGCCATTTCAGCCCTCATTGCACCCTCCATGTGTGTCTCGTATGTGAGACTGTTAACGGGACTTAGTACACATTGCTTTATTATATGCGCACGCACACACGTGCCATGCACTGAGAAGCTACCTCTGTTTTGAGAAAGCTAGTCGAAAAGAATGCAGTAAGTTGAAACATTCAGAAAGTCGAGGAGACGTTTAAAGCCAACAAAATTGCAGGGGTCTGGCTAGAACTCTGAAGGCCTGCCAGTAAATTTATTAGGCATCTCAGTGCTCGCAGTCTGACCGGAGACTGCGCATGTGCATGTCCCGTAACCGTGGCACCTTTTCTGGCTTGACATGCTTTGCTGCTTGACTTGCCTGTATTGCGGCAAAGCTAACTTTTGAGGCAATACTGCCAAGTGAATGAACGTCATGTTTCAGTGCTTCTCCTGCCTTTTGTTCAATTTGACCAGTTTAGTCGGTCCTGTCAGGATCTAATTAATGGAAGTCAACTGTATGAAGACTTTACTGTAACTTTCCAGAAGCTTTCCAGAAGCGACAGCCATCGTAGATTATTCCACACAATTTTTTTTTAAACATGAATTATGAAACTTCTAGGTTAGCCAAAATTTGAGGATGTCGTCAGAAGCCGTCACAAATAAAAAAAAATGGCCTGCCCCTAATGCCAGTACCAAAAGGCAGCACAGTAGCTAACATTTACTATCTAGCTAACCAATTAGTATCTACTGCCACAGTTGAACTTTATATTCAGTTTACTGTAACTGGGGGGTGCGCCCTTCTGACAGCATTGAATGCGTGCAGTGCATTCACTGTCGTTGTTTGTTTTCAAAGTTTGCTTTTAGCAGAGGCTGGCAACAATGGCACTGAGCACGCAGTGTCAATACAGTGCAGCCTACAGTCAGCTGGCGCATGACATACATGGCTTTCACTGGACACTGGTAATAGATGTGATTTGTCTTTTGCGACTGTTGTTGCTTACTATAATCTTGGTGAGCAAGGAAAGTTTCGAGGAAAGCTTACTTTTCATTTTACGACCTTCTGAATTCAGGTGGGTCGGATTAAAACTCAGGCTGGCATCACCATGTGTAGGAAGAGCAGCAGCAGCAGTGGCCTATGTATTTCCACTGCAGAATGAAGCTGGCACAGATTCGGGCAAATATGGTGTTCGGGTTCGACTGTATACACACTGCACTGTTTTACCTGATATTCCTGTCCGTGCTCTTTGTCTGAGTTCCCTCTGTTGGGTGCAGGACTTGGTGAACAGGCTGGATGTGCTGGTGTGGGACGCGCGCCTGAGCCTTCCGGCGGACGTGGACCACCCGCTCTTCCTGGAGTTCGTGGACTGTCTGCTGGAGGCGTCGAGGGACCTCGCGCCTGCACCCCTGCTCCGAGTGGTTCTTCAGTGGGAGCCACAGGTCGCCGACCGGTGAGTTTTGGATGCTTTCGAACACCTTGTGTTGTCATGAGTGTCTAGCGAAATTTACGGTTGAATAGACCCTTTTCCTAATTTGTGGGTGCGCCTTCTTCGTATCATGCTTACTCGTGGAATGAAATGCGAGAGGGAAGTTTAGAGCAGGACACTGAACAAGCACAATTACTCATGAGTGGGTTATCACGTCACTATGCATCTGGTCGCTAAGGGTGGTAGGAATTCTGATCTAAGTGTAAGAGCCAAAATTACACCGATGTAACACAAATTCATGACAGTAGAAACAAGAAGTTACACATATTAGTTAGCCCTAAACTGTTTCGCTTCATTGCCTTAGCACTGTACATTTGCTCAACTAATGGCACAATCAGTCACGGTTAAAATGGAAATACAGTACTAGCTTCTCATGCTGGGGGCTTCCGTCTCTTGTGCATGGTTTCATAATGAGAGCCACGTAATCAAACTGCTTGTACGTGCTGATTAAAAAAAAATTTACTACACCGCCATCAGCTTGGCAAACTGTCTCACCAGACAGCCATCGTTATTTTTCTGAAAAGGGTTGACTAACGAAAGTCGCATCCATGCGTCATAGAATCAAACTTCGTGCAGCACAAGACTGCTCTGTAAGTTTACTTTCCTGCATGAATGCACCATTGCCACGCTTGTCATGAAGGCGTTCTCTTCTACTGTGGTACTAGGGTACTCCCAGAGCCCTGGTCGTGCTCTAGAGACTTGTCATGACCACAACAATGACGATTTGCCGTGAAAACAGCCCCCTCTGAAAATCTACCTATAACTAAAAATTTTGGTTTATCCATCAGCTGGTGTGAAATGTGCAAGCCCATGCATGCTGCCTGTGACAAATTTATTCCTTGATGTCTGGACATTCGCGATCGCTGCCTCAACCAGTAAAACGAGTTCTCTCAAAGAAGAAAACGCAAATGCACCCTAGAAAATGTAAGTGCATCCTGCTAAAACCCCACATTCTGGTTTCAGTAGCTATAAATAAATAACTCATACAAAGGAAAAGCTAGGTCAGAAATGTTTTTAGTAATTGCATATGAAAACATCTGTACTGAATTAAACACTGTATTGAACTTGCAAGCTCTTTTCTGCTCGTTTGAATAAGTAAGTTTCACTCTACAACATGCTGGCTGTTGAAAATGTGTACCGAACATGTGCCGTGAGAACTAACCCGTAGAGTAAATGTGTTAAAGAATGTTTCAGTCTGCCTTCTGTGGTGGTTCTCTTGCTGATAACCATGACTCTCGTCTTCCTTACCAGGAAGTTCTTTGGGTCTCGAAACAAGCAAGTATTGCTGCACTTTGCCATGCCGTTCTCGCCAGCTGTCGTACTCGGTTATTGCACGCACCATACTTGTCGCTACCCTGGTGACAACGTTGTCAATGTTAAAAGCGCCCGCTGCTTTCTCTAAAGGGACACAAAAAAGGAATAGTAAATAGAGTTGTATTTATAGGCTGTATTTGTTTGTTATTGCAGAAGGCCTTTGGCAATAACAGAATGGCCACTCTTGGGGCTCAGTCGCACCGGCGATTCGCAGAGGTCTCTTGCGGGACCAAGCTGATCACAGATTATCACTTTGGTTGAAAAGCGACCATTTTTGGGTCATTTATTTGCTTGGCTGCTAATATGTGCCCTTTGTGACCTTAAAATGTGCTACAAAATGCATGAGCATTTTATATTAACAGTTTTCTGAAAGTGTGCCTCCAACAATTAAGGGACGATCTTAGCTGTAATACTGAGGCAGTTTTTTTTAGCAGGTTTTGGGGACAGATACCTAGAAAGTAGGGCTAGCTTTAGGATTTCTGCTCTTCACTACTCTTTGGCTTCAATTTTGCAATTACAACCTGAACCCTGAGGCTAGTAGTAGAAAAGTTAATTGACGTATTTTAGTTAATTATCAAATTATCACTGAAATGATTCTTGCTACTGATATCCACCTATCCACATAAGCCTATCAGCAGTAAACAGTAGGAGCCTATATACCACAGCTTGTTCAAAAAAAAAAGCGTGCCGCATATCAAGGAACACCTCGTGTTTAGGTTTAACACTTTGTCTCTTTATCAATTTATTGACGATTCATCTGCTAGGGCAATAGTAATCTGCTAGGTTTTATCCCTAGTTCAAGCTGCTACGAACACTCGGAACAATACAATGACTTGTCTTCCCAAAACTGGACACAACCATGTTACTCTACGAAACAGCTGACTGTCGACACGCTAGCTGTAACTTTTTTGCTGCCTATTTTTCAGGCTGTTCCTGGCTGAAGATTCCATCGTGGACGACATCGGCGTAACTCAGCAGGAGCCGGAGCCGTCGGTGTCTCTCTCGGATTGTCTTGCCTTTTACTTCACGGAGGAAAAGGTACACCGACGGCTTATCAAATGCACTTGCCGTAACACGATGGTGGGAGAAACCGCAAATAAGCAGGATGGGGATGGGGAGGACTTTTTCTATTGGCATCCCTTTCAAAAAAGGTTGGCAACCGTAGAGTTTCCTACAAAAATTGCTGGAGGGAATTCGGGCACTGCGATTTTTCAGCTACCATGGTAACGATGGTTAGTGCAGGGACTTGTCTGGTCCTCGTGCGGCTTCAGGCGTTCTTGCGGTTTTACTTGGTGCGAGTTATCTGCCTTTATCAGCTTAAATTTTGAAGCAGTCCCACATTTCTAAACTAAGAAGACAATGAGACTGCTCACATGCAGAATTAATTCAAATTGTTGCCTTCATAGCGTGTTATTTTGTTGAAGATGGATCATCTCCAAAGTAACAAAGCCGTTTGAAGCCAGAAGGATGAACTATAGGCAAACCCAAGTGCTAGCCATCATTTCCGCGCTGGCTGAAGCGCCATGCCTGCAGACCACCCCGCAATAGACACTAGTGCCTGCGTACCCTATAGTAATTTTTGTGGGACAATCTATGGTGGCAACAGATAGTCACCTAGCCTGCTTAAGCTAATCGGGTTTTACAGCATCTATTGCAGTCTAGCATTTTGCTTACCTTTCCACCATGTAAGGGGGAAGGAATAGGGAAGGGAGAATTGCTAACATCCTTGCCTGTAGGTTAATCAGCATCAACTACCCTGATCAATGCCAACTAGCTCAATCGCGTACATTACTACAATAATGAAAATGGGTCTGTAATGCCTGTACTGGTGTCACACATACACTTCTGATCGCGATTGGGGCCGATCCGGATTGAGGTTGATCCGGATCAAATGTTTCTACACGGTCATCTGTGATTGCAATCTTGTGGGATCTGGATCCGGACGCGATTGCAGGTGGACGTCCGCACCCTCTAGTGCAGTATTCTGAACAACGCTAAAAACAAAAAGTGAAGGCAGCTCAATAAAAGAATGTTTAAAAACCTTTTTGTCAGCAATAGGAACCTGTAAAATTGAAATACTGTGCAAATTTAACCATATTTCGCACTTCTGAATTTGTAGCCAAGGCATTATGCAGCGCTGAGAGTTGCCGATGATCAGCAGACGATAAGAACTCGATCCGAAACGCTGAACCATGTAAGTGACCGTTGCTGATCGCGATTAAGAAATTCGGTCTGGATCGGCCCCGATCGCGATCAGAAGTGTACTTTTGACACTGGTATTAGATTTTTAGCACTGAATATAAGAGGGATGACAAAACGCAGAATGATAAACACAAGCACTTGCTTTTGACTGGTAAATGCCAGACGCTCTCAAGTTATGCACTCAAGAAAATGCTTTGGCAACTGTACTTATTTGCAGAAGAAGTTGAACTTCAATGTAAAGAAATTGCGATGAAGCAAATTGCCAATTTTACCGACTTTGTTATATTGAGGTTTAACTGTATTTGCCATATCATGTACAAAATCAAATTCTTTCTTCAATAAAGAAGCAGATGTCAAACTCGTGCACTCATAATCATCACTCAGTGTTGCTGCTGCCTTGACGATCTCGTGTGCGTAGCAATTTCTTTCATGAAACACAAGCACTGTATGTCAATATAGTCGCTGACTGATTTTCTGGACTCCAAAAATTCGGACATGCTCGATTATTCGGTCTGCTTTGTGGTACCGCCATTCTCCCCACAGAGCATAATGTATAACAAATGCCGAAAGTTCGGACACCTTGCAACCTCCCGTCGGATTTTTCGGACGCTCCTTGAGCCAACTCAGTCGAGAGCACCATGCACCGACTCTGACCGGGGCATGGTTTGACTTGCTGAATGCCATTTTTGTTTTGAACGGAGCTTCCTTGCTGCCCCACGAAGTGGCGCTACTGCAAATCCCCTCTCATCATCATCGTTTCTGCCTGGTTCGATAGAGTTGCTCTACAGCAGTTCCGGTTTCAGTTTTGTAAGCCATGTCAAGACACTCCAGCAGCTGATTTGTTTCTTCACGCACGACGCTGCGAGTAGGCCACGTTTTTCATTTGTGCGACCGGTGTCGGCATGGTAATGTTTGCTTTGTGTGCTGTGTCGAGGTTCCGGTGATCCAACGCGGCATGCGGAAATATAGCGTCAAGTGTCTAATGGCGCCGACAGTGCCCGCGCAGACTGCGCTGGGGAATGCCGGTAAGCGGATGCCGGGAGGCCTAAGATTTGTCGCCTTCCGATGTGCTCCCTACTGACGCGGAAAATGTTCTGCCGAGACCTGCGCAGTGGTTGCATTGCGATTCCAGACACCGTCTCATTTGACAGTTTCACAGGTGCTGACACTGCTGTACTGACATGAGCAGAACTCGACGACGGCGATATCATTCGTCAGGTTTCTGCTGCACCACCAGACGATGACTCTGAGTCGGAAAATGACGCACCATGTGCCATGCTGCCGTCGCATGCGGAGCGTGTACAAGCAGTGACTGTGCTTTCAGCTGCCTATAGTGACCGTACGACCCTATCCAAGATTCAGGCTTACCTGATTGCGCGTAAATGGAACAGCGTCAAACAGCACATTCACAATTTCTTCAAGCCTACTGCCAAGCTGGAATAAGTGCGTGAAAATAAAGGATTTCATTTTTTTCATCTGCTTTTTCGGACACCTGTTTATTCGGACATTTCCGCAGTCCCCGTGAGGTCCAAATAAACGGTCGGCGACTGTATTTGGGCCTCACCCAGAATTGGCCCAATAAGACACAAGGTGGCCTTCGCCTTCCTTTTGCACTTTCCTGTTATGCCCTTCCACATGTTAATTTAAACACAGCTCGGTTTGTCCAATTTACTCTATGCCACAGGACAGTAAAATTCAGTGCACTGCGTTCTTGACGCAGTAAATAAACCTGTCCATGTGTATGGTGGTTTGGGTGATTGGTGACTTCTTGACTGAAAAATGAGGACAAAAGCATAGTTATGCACGCATGTGTCTGTTTCTGTTTTTGTCCTTGTTTTTCGTCTGCTCCGTATATGCTGTCAATCCATTTATGCACTTCACGTTGCACACTGCCGTGGTTAGCACACTCCCATGTTTGATTTCCCTCCGTTTTGTTTTGTTTTCCATGTTCCTGCGTGTATCAACTCATTGTCTGACCTTAACGTCAGTTGTAAGTTAATGCTAGTGCCCATCGTTCAGTGTTTTGTCTGTCCTGTGCTGGCAACTACATATTCAAGTGCTATAAATTAATGAATAGCCTGAACCAATATTTTGCTCAGAAATTGGTCGGAATGCTCACGGCCAGGCACTAACAAGTTGCGAATGGTACCTTGCCTACATTCTTGAAGAGATAAGGCAGATAATCGCAAGTGCCTTCTGCCAGTGCAGTTGTACAGAAAAAAAAAGTTAAGCCTAAGTGAATGATGACCGAAGTTATTGCTGCGCGGTGAAGCTACTCGTTAGCATGCAGACAGCAGGCGAGTCGGGCCTTTTCAGGGAAGGCTGGCAGCTTTTGTCCAGGGGCAATAAAGACATATCTCGAGTGTCGCCTGTCAGTCGTTTAAGCTGTCAACAATCCAAAGGCAAACACATTAAAAAAGTTAGCGCAATGTTAGTGCAGTCATTTAGTACCTTCGCATGTACTCCCCGGCCTCCCACCGCTCACCTCACCACCACATGACTGGAAACTGTAAACGATCCAGAAATCTCACAGTTGGCATGTTTGCAAACTGCAACGTGAGGCAAGGTAACTTTCCTGCTCTGGTTTTCAGTCACCGGTGCTACCGCTTTTCCACATGCCCTGATGCTCATCTGCCATGTGTGTCATACTACATCGATCATAAGTACAAAGCTAAAGCTGAACCATGTAACACTAAGTATCTTTCTTTTTAGACATTTATACCACATAAATCCCTGGAATAGAACCATCTTCCTGCACAAGTACTTGTCGTCTCTAGCAATAAACATGCATGAGGAATGTCTGCAGTGCTCTTGCTTTTCTTCTCGTTTGCTTTGCCCAGTTTAGCAGCAGAGGAACATTTTCGGTTTATAAATGATTGTGAGAGTTCTTTAGGCTTTTTAACTTTCAAGTGATCATAACTTATGAGGACAAAACACGCATGAGTCAATATTTTGTGAGCTGTAGACGTGACACGTGGCAAAGTCCCACCCCTTGCTACCAAGCTGCATAATTGCAACTTCTGTGTCCGTCTCGTTCCAGCTGGAACCGGAAGAGGCCTGGCTGTGTCCCCAGTGCGACAGTCGGCAGCAAGGGTTCGCGCAGCTGGGGCTCTGGTTCTGCCCCGAGATCTTGGTCATACACCTCAAGCGCTTCCATCAGGTGAGAGTGCGTTAAAAAAAGTTAGGTGTGCTGTTTGGCCAAAAGACCGGTTGCGTCGAGGCCTGAAAACTCGACCGTTGCCAAGTGATGCACAGTTCTGCTTCATTTTAAAAGCATCGGGTGTTTTGCGGCTTAGCTGTTTTGTAAACAGAATGAACACTCAACAATTCATTATAGGAACACTAAAAGGAAGAATGAATTGAGCTGCAATAATGAGTTAAAGTTACCCTTCTACAAAAATGCTTGTTAGCTACTTGCAGGCAATCTATACAAGGGATACTTTACAATAATATAACTTGTTCATTAGCCCCATCTTTCACCTCGCACAGAATGGAGGCCGGCACAGCAAGCTGGCGACGCGAGTCGAGATTCCCTTTCAAGACCTGGACCTCAGCAGTCACCTCTGCCAAGGTGCATCGGGGTCGAGCAGCGCCCTCTACGACCTGTACGCCTTCTGCAGCCATCATGGGACAGGACTGCAGGGGGGCCACTATACAGGTTAGTCCAGTGCCATGCATAGATGGGCATACTCACTCGCGAGTACGCTTCACTCACGCTCCACACTGATTATACAGGCCTGAAATAGAGAGTGAGTAGTGAAGGGCCTGAGCGGATGGGGAGCATAAACAGGGGCGACTGCTGGTTGGCGGACGTAATTACTATGCTGGCTCCAGAGGAAAAGAAAGGGGGGGGGGTCGGCAAAAGTGGCAACTGCAAACAACTCACCATGTTGCTACCTGTAATTTTCCTAAAACTGAATATAGTCAGAAGCTATCAGAATCAGAAAATATAGTCAGTCACATACGTACGGCCGATGTGTAACACTCTTTCCATATCTTTTCAAGAAAGATTTATGATGCATGCAAGGATGTGTTTGCAGGCACCTAAACTAGATGCTGCCACTGCAATAAATGACCGATTTTCCGGACGCCCGATTTTTCGGACATGCCTGATGATACAGACCTCTTCGCTGGACCGTCACGGTACCCCATAGAGTTGTGGGATGTCGTGCCTGCTGAAGGACGAATCCGAACATAATGACATAACAACTGTTTATTCGACTAGTGATGGGAGCGGACGAGCATACCAACACTACGCTCGTCTCGGTAGCGGATGGAAAAAAGCAACTCTTCCCAGCCGGGCAGCCTGTTTTTGTAGCCACCATCGGTGACGCATACCTCGGGTGACGCAGTGGTGGCACTGTGTTTTATCGGTAACGCAGTGCAGTGTGTAGCCGTGTTATGCTGGGCCAGATGATAAG
Source organism: Dermacentor variabilis (assembly GCF_050947875.1). Classification (NCBI taxonomy): domain Eukaryota; kingdom Metazoa; phylum Arthropoda; class Arachnida; order Ixodida; family Ixodidae; genus Dermacentor; species Dermacentor variabilis. The sequence continues at coordinate 54,211,507 of NC_134575.1, forward strand.
TCGGAGGCTGCACAGCAATATGCCCAGATTGTGTTGCCACAGGGTAAACATATAAGAATGTATGAAATTTCGGACCCAAAAACGCTTCGCTGTCCGATTTTACGGACTTTTTGCCAGGACCACAGGTCCAAAATGGCATTGATCAAAGCCACCACCACCACAATTTTGATTATCTTGCCGCCTCGAACAGGCGCTCTCGCAAGCAGGTCCACTGGCAGCCGTAGCCACCACCATTGTAATGCTAGGCCTAGCTACTTTGACGCTCTCTACCAAGCTTATTGCATTTCGGTGCCATGTTTTTCATTGAAACAATTCACCACTGTTAGCAATGGCGCCATCTCCACCTTTGTAATCCTCGCCAATGACTTCAAAGCTCGAAAAGCATGACGCATTGCATAATGCCGGTTCCCAAAGGTCAGCTTCGTCTCAATAGAGAAGTGTTACGCGGTGAAGCATATGCGAAGTAGTGCAGTGAAGCATACCAAGAGTAGGAAGAGGCAGTTGTCATGCAGAGTGTCTACCAACTGGGAAAACCGGGAATTCTCAGGAATTTTGAATAGTCTGGAAATACTCTGGAAAAACTCTGGGAATTTGTGATTCTATCAGGGACAGTTACGTGTAACTTTATTCAAAGGGAACGAAAGTCGTGGTAACGCTGGCTCGCGTAACAGAGACGGATCGTAACGAATAGGTCTTTTGACACCATGTCGTCAGCTGGAGGAGTGGCATCAGAATGGCATTAATCGAAGCTACCACTGCCGCCGTTTTGATTACCTCGCCACTGCGGTAAATGTTAGGCCTAGCTGTTTCAACGTTTGCTATTAAGCTTCTTGCCGTTCGGCGCAGTGTTTTTCATTGAAAGAATTTGCTGCTGTAAGCAATGGCACCAACGCGCATCTTCGTGGTCCTCGCGATTGGCTTCGAAGCTCGGAAAGCACAGCGCATTGCATAATGCTCGTTCCCGAAAGTCAGCTTGGAAATGTTGCGCGGTGAAGCGTATGCAAAAGTATTGCGGCGAAGCATAACAAGCGTAGGAAGGGGCAATTGTCACGGGACACAGTCATCACCAACCTATTTTAAGTGTCCACTCCAGGATGAAGGCCTTTCGCTTTGATCTCCAATTAACCCTGTGCTGCGCCATCCGATTCCAACTTGCGCCTGCGAATTTCTTAATTTCCTCACCCCACTTACTGTTTTCCTCGATTGCATTTCCCTTCTCTTGGCACCCATTCTGCAATCCGTATGGTAGACCGGTTATCTAACCTACACATTACGTGACTTGCCCAGCTCCATTTCTTTCTCTTAATGTCAATTAAAATATCGGCTATGCCCGTTTGCTCTCTGATCCACACTGCTCTCTTCCTGTCTCTTAGCGCCACGCCTAACATTCTTCGTTCCGTTGCTCTTTGCGTGGTCCTTAACTCATTCTCAAGCTTTTTTTGTCAATCTCCAAGTTTCTGCCCCATATTGTTTTTTTATTTATTCAATACTGCCAGCTGCCATTCGGTAACCAAGGCAGGAGTGGTGAAGTGCCTTTGGTGGGTATCAAGATACATCAAAGCAAGCATGATAGCAAACACAGATACAAAAACGAACACTGCATTTATAAAAGAATGATAATCAATCACATTGGTGGGCATCGCGATGCAGCAAGGCAAACATAGTAGCAAACACTGATACAAAAACAAACACTGCTTTCATAAAAGACAAAAGCAAAAGAATGAACATAGGCATACTGTATTTACTCATGCAATAATCGCACTCACGTAATGATCGCACCCCTGAATTTTGTCATCAAAATTTGATTTCTTTTCTGTCCCGTGTAAAGATCGCACCCCAAACTTGTCACAGCATTATGTCGTATGCCAAGTCTAGCTTATGACGATCACGGTTACCATCTGTCGAATGTTACGCGAACAACTCTTGAAGATTTACCAAGTGGTCTGCACGCACCAAACATTCTTAAGCAGATGCCCCATTTCATTCCTTTCATCACTTTCCGCACTTCCATAAAAAGAAAGCTACAGCCAAACTTGCCTGGGCTTTATTACTTGTAGGCTTCATAATGGTTTTGGCCAACAACAACAACAAACAAAGGCACTTTTCGATTCTTCTCGTCTGCACTCGTGGGCACGCAACAAACCGCGAGCGGCAACGATAGTGGCCACATTTACACTGATACGTTAGAAGTGTACCCTATTCATACTCCGACGCTTGTAACACAGCTAAGATATTCGCCCACCCTTAGCGGAAACGTGCCGTATGAGGATAGTAGTGAAGACAAATGCCGCAGTTCCTATGTCACTGGCAGCTAAGCGCACCCATATCTCTTTCTGTCCCCTCAAAGTGGACATGGCTACGTTATTGTTGCAAACTTGCCGATATTAACGATGTTATTCATTACTGATATGGAAAAAACTGTCTCAATGCGCGTAATATACTCACGAGAAGAAAAAAAAATTATGTTCAGTGTGTTCGCCTTGCTCCGCCAACTGCCATTTTTGTTTTGGTGACCCGCACTGTTACAGCGGCAGCCACCTGCTTGTTGACCTGTTGTCATCCCGCAGAAAATGCGGGATGAAAACAAAAATTTTTGCTTTCGTGGTAAATTTAACCCGCGTAATAATCGCACTCCTGAATTTGCGTCAATTTTTTGGACAAAAATGTGCAATCGTTATATGAGTAAATATGGTACTAAGTTTATGTTAGTACTAGTAGAATGCACTGATGGTACACCTTTTTTTTTAGTGATAATGGTAAGTTTCCAGTAAGAATCTGAGTATGTCTGACATATGCGCTCCAACCCAATTTTATTCCGTGAATTTCCTTCTCATGATCAAGGTCCCCTATGAATAATTGTATCTATTCCTTAATTATACACACACCTACCCGCCATCTCCTGTCACAGTACGAGCACTGCTATGCCTAATAAATGTATTGGTGGGCCTTTTTGGATGTGCCTGTGGTGTTTTGAGCCCTCAACAGTGGTAAAATACATGCATTCGTTTTTTCGAACTGCCCAATTTTACGGACGTTTTTGCGTCGCCTAGGGAGTCTGAAAAATCTTACATTGACTGTACAACTGATGAAGAAGGATGCTTCAAATGGTCTGTGGGGTGAATGTGCGGTGGAAGGAGGACGAGAACAGAAAGGACCTATGCTTAGAGGAATGAATGGGAAATGAGGCGAGCCGCCGGCTTTTTTCAAGGTGCTTGAGCTCAGAACAGTCTTGGCTGATGCCGTGATGCAGGGGCCCCTCATCCAAACCAACACAAACTCTTTAAAGCAGTGAAACGTAACACCGAGGCATTGTGAGTGGGCTGAGAGTATGTCAGGACAGTTGGGGTTGACACACCAGCCGTCGAGAGAATCTCACTTGGGACAATGTTCGGGCCTCATACCAATGAGCTTGCTATCAATTGATAAACATAGCTTATATTCGAAAACATTTGTTTCTGCACCTTTTTTTTTGTCTTTGAGAATGTTCGACTCGATTTGCAATGAGTTTTACCATTTATTTTTCAAAGATATTTTATTCGCTATGCATTTTACTAACCCCTCCCTTCTGATTTCTTTTTTGAATAAAATAAGTGATACTCCTTACTATTCAAACTGGATTAAGTTGTTTTTTTATTTTTTAGCATGCTTACTAGAGAGTGACAGCGTCGGGCGGCATGGTGTGAGCCTGTCTTGATGTAAAACAAAGTTCTGTATCACTCTGGGAATTTTGCAAAGGCTCTCAAGGAAAACCTGGAAAACTCGGGGAATTTTGGAAATGTCAACCTGGCAGACACCCTGGTCGTGGGACACAGTATGTATTCCTAAATTACACACGCGCGCACCAGCCATCTCCTGTCACAGTACGAGCACCATTACTCTTAATAAGTCTACCGGCAGGCCTTCAGAGCTATTTCGGACGTTTTGTGGCAATTTGAGCCCTTTGGGGCAAAAAGGCGTGCATTCATTTTTTTCGGGCTGCCCGATTTTTCGGCCATTTTCGCGGCCCATAGGAAGTTCAAAAAAGTGGGCGTTGACTTTTTACTGAGGGAGGCTTGAGGTTGCATTGGTCGCGCATCTTGTCTTAATCGCATCCTGTCGTCTGCACTCTTGTCGTCTGCGCCAGCGCTGAGCGGAAACATGGCTGCACCCTTGTGGTTATGATTTCAATGCAAGGGCGCTGTGGGGAGCTTTTCCTCTAGGATTGGTTGTATTAACTTTGTGCGTCAGTGTGAGTGCAATGGGAAAGTCGGTGACAGTGACTTTGAGCGATCGTTAGTATGAACATGGAATGACTGTTTGCAAGTGTGAACGGATGTATTTATGTGAGTGGGTGCCAGTAAGTGTGCATGGAAGTGACGACGAATGCGAGTAAGTGTTGGTGAGCATGAGTGGACGTTTGTAGGAACACAAGCGAGTGTGTGTAATTATGAGTGAACACATAGCTGGTAAATATGTTGGTGAGTGAGTATGAGTGACTGTATACCAGCCTGTAATGCTTCACAAGCTTTTTGACATTAAAGGCTAGTTGCAACGAAATGCATAGCAGAGTGGCTGTTCGCGGGCACACCACTGTGCTTTGCTTAGCAGTGGTGAGCTGAGAGTCCGGTGTTCTTTTTTTTTCTCCCTTCACGTAAGATGCTGTCAATGTGGTTACAGCGTATTAATCATGACCTCGAGCAAGATGATAGGTGCTGCAATGTGCAAGTGCCAGCGAAATGGCTTGTGTGCCCTTGTTTGCTGACCGAGTATGCACACATCTGATCTGCGTGAGAAAAAAGCAACTTCCTGCAGAAAGCCTGAACATATATTGTCAGCTCACAGGCATAGAAACAGGCGCAATTAGTCTATGTGCTACACCCGAACGAGGCAAGGGTATGGACCTATGGCGTTGCAATGAGATTTGCGATTTCGTGAGGACTCTTGCTTCATACTCACGTGATGAAGCAATGCACAATGCTTTGCATTACATAGGTGCCAACTACAGTTGAGTCCGCCAAACTATTTAGTGACTTGGATCGTATGTTCTCCCAGTTAGTATGTTTTCCCTTGCATTCTTTTTTCTCCTAAACTTCCTATGAACAAGGTTCTACTGTAACGAAGATGAGGGAAAAGGGAAAAATAAGAATAGTCATCAATGCTAATCATCATGCATGGAAGAGTTAAAGGGAGACTAAAAAGTAAAATCGTTTGCGCTGTATTAGTATATTACCCTTCTACAAAGACTTAAAAGCCACTGTTATTTGGGAGGAGGATTGATTAGCCAGAAAAGATGCAGATGCGATAGACGGGTGGCGATGCCCCCTTGAATTTGCCACACGAGCCGGCCATGATGTCATGGATTTAGACGTCATCTGCTGGGGCATAGTCAATGTTTTATTTGTTAATATGGATTACGTTGTGGCCTAAGAGAGTCAAAGACTACTTAGCAAGGTTCAAAAGCTTTTGCTAAACCACAAAGACACAAATAGGAACAAATACATTGATATGCATGACGTCACATTGACGTACCGGGCCGGGGAGTTCGGCATCTAACTCAGAAAATGGGAATTTGACCTTCATTTCTTCAACCTGTTATCATAATCAACCTGTTACCATAAAATTGACAGATATGGAGTTTTGAAAAGAACACTTATTTGTCTAAACCTACTTAAGTGTGTCTCTGCTGTGTTTCTTTAAAAGTGGGCCGTGCTGTATGTTCATTTTACCTTGTGGTTCCTGATCCATTGTTGCTGTTGCAGCTTGCTGCAAGAATCCCGTGGATGAACAGTGGTACTTGTTCGACGACGCCAGGGTCCGTCGAGCCTTGGACGAAGATCTGGCCGCGCGCGATGCCTACCTGCTGTTCTACCGGAGGCAGCCGGCGACGTCACGCGTGACGCGCTCAGTTTCTCCGGGCCACTGGTTCACGAGGACTCCGCTGCCGACAAGCCGGAGCCACCAACACCTGGCACGCAGTTCGCCGTTGAGGAGCACCAGTAACCCGTCCGTGCGCGGCGAGCCGTTACAGCAGGCCTCGTCCCCGAGTGACAGCTTCGACACTGACCCCGGTGCGCTTTCGCCGGCGTCTCCTCCTTCCCTCCGGGAACTTGGTACTGACTTTTCCCCGTCTGCTGTAAAGACAAGTTTGATGGATAGCTCGGCATCTTCCGACATAACGTAAGTTTATGTGCACAAAGAAAGTGACTTCCTGCCAATGGCTTTACCCCGCAGGGGCGTCTGCGTCAGCAGGCGTTTGGTGTGTTGCGACACCACGTACCTGAGCACACGGGGGTTGGACCCTCTCGCGTCTAATTGTGCACGGCTTAGCCGTGTTTGGGGAAAAGGGGATCCTGGGGGTTGAGCCGATGCCGGGTGTTTGGACCTTTACGGCCCCCCGGTGGAGGCAACACACCTCTTCGGCCTCGGCTTCACGTAGACGGTACCTCCAGACTGACCCACCTGGAGAAAATCGGCAGTCGCCTTTTCCTGTCCTCCCCACCAGTCTCCGTCTTTCTCTCCCACTTTTCCATCTTTCCTGTCTTCTCTTCACTTCTTATTACTTCCGTATTTCCTGGCGGCAAGGGTTAACCGTGTGTAATATATTCAACCTTGGGTACATACATTAGGTTATAAGGGTCGTGGTTATAGCTGGCGTCTGCAGGTTTCTAGGAACCTGTATGTCCCCTTGTTGGGCTCGGTGGTGGGTGGCTAGCAACGCCGGCCAATTTTGAAACCATCCAATGGCAGAAGCATTCCCGCGATTTTCAGATCGTCCTCTGAAAAGAGGTAGCACCGAAGCAACTTTCCAGTTCTCTTTAAAGCCAAGCGAAGACACATTTCCGAAATACCATGTTCTTCACAGTGAAGGCAACACCACCGTTAAAAAACTGTCACCATTCATTGTTTCGAAATGCCTAGCAAACACAATTGGACCTGGTTACAAGGCCTCAAAGATGGCTAACGGAGACCTCCTCCTTGAACGGACCAAGAAAGATCAACTAGAAAAGCTCGGCGAACTCACCAATATCGCTGACATCAAAGTAACTATCACTCCACACCGCTCACTCAACACTAGTAGGGGAGTTAAACCTCAGCGACGAAGTGCTCCTCTAAGGATTTCAGGAGCAAAACATAATTAAGGTTCAGAGAATCACACTACAACGAAATGACCAACAGATCTCTACGAAACATGTGATTTTGACATTTGGTAGTAGCACTGTCCCTAGTTCACTCGACGCAGGATATTTGAAAATCAACGTCAGACTGTACATACCAAACCCGAGGCGGTGTTTCAAGTGCCAGAGGCTCTGGCATGCATCTCAATCGTGCAGAGGCAAAGGAACATGCGCAAAGTGTAGTGCCAACGACCATCCATCTGACAACTGCAATGCCCCCGCACAATGTGTCAATTGCAAGGGCGATCATGCAGCTTACTCACGGAGCGGCCCTTGCTGGAAAAGAGAAAAAGAAATCGCAATAACTGTAAAGGAAAAGATTTCATTCTATGAAGCGTGGAAAAGGTTAGGGCACTTACCTCAAGTAAGCTATGCCAGTGCGAAGCGGCAGGGGGCAGCGCCACACCTGTTTAGGGAGTCTACAGGGTCCACGTCTGGTACTTCCGTAGAAACCCCAACCGCCCCCTTGTTGGCTGCAGCCAGTGCTGCAGGGCCCGAAGTTGAGAGGAACCCCACGGCCCGAGACGCACGTCTCGGCGCCTGGCTCTCGATCATCTAGTGCCTCGGAAAAGCCGATGGAGGTCGATCCTAAAACCCCGCCGTCATTGACGCCAAAAGACCCGCGCTCCTTGGAGTGCTCCCAGAAGGACAAACATATTGCAACTCCAGTGAAAAGGAGACAGGTAACCTGAACGGTTACCACCCTTCATAAGAGTAATCAGCTTTTAAATACATGTCACCTACAACCTGTAAGCTCACACACATAAGTAAATTCTTTTTTTCGATTCCAATAAGACGGCTTTCATCATTCATTGGAATTGCAGAGGCCTAATTCACAATCTAGGTGACATCAAATACATTATGAATAAGTTATCACCAGTAGCATTCGGCCTCCAAGAAACGAACCTAGGACCCAATCATACTCATTTTCTTAAAGGTTTTACTGTCATAAGAAAGGACCGCTAGCACTCCAGCCGTCAATCAGGAGGTGTCGCTATTGTCATCCAAGGCAGCATCCCCACACGGAATGTTTCATTAAATACCACGTTCAAGGCAGTAGCTGTCACCGTTTTATCTTTGAAGACTGTCACCATCTATTCGTTGTACATCCGTCCCCATAGCCATTTCACAACTCGAGACATGGAAAATTGAATTGGCCAGCTGCCGGAGCCTTTTGTTTTAGTTGGAGATTTTAATGCTCATTGCACTCTTTGGGGCAGCGATCATCATCATCATCATCATCATCAGCCTGGTTACGCCCACTGCAGGGCAAAGGCCTCTCCCATACTTCTCCAACAACCCCGGTCATGTACTAATTGTGGCCATGCCGTCCCTGCAAACTTCTTAATCTCATCCGCCCACCTAACTTTCTGCCGCCCCCTGCTACGCTTCCCTTCCCTTGCATTGGAGATATCGTATCTCCCTGCCTGACGCCTTTCTTTATTGAGACTTTGTTGCTTGCTTTATGGAGGACTACGGTGGCTGTGGAGCCACTATAGATATCTTCCAGTATTTTTACATATGGCTCATCTACACCCTGATTCCGTAATGCCTCCATGACTGCCGAGGTTTCGACTGAATCAAACACTTTCTCGTAATCAATGAAAGCTATATATAAGGGTTGGTTATATTCTGCACATTTCTCTATCACTTGATTGATAGTGTGAATATGGTCTATTGTTGAGTAGCCTTTACGGAATCCTGCCTGGTCCTTTGGTTGACAGAAGTCTAAGGTGTTCCCCATTCTATTTGCAATTACTTTAGTAAATACTTTGTAGGCAACGGACAGTAAGCTGATCGGTCTATAATTTTTCAAATCTTTGGCGTCCCCTTTCTTATGGATTAGGATTATGTTAGCGTTCTTCCAAGATTCCGGTACGCTCGAGGTCATGAGGCATTGCGTATACAGGGTGGCCAGTTTCTCTAGAACAATCTGTCCACCATCCTTCAACAAATCTGCTGTTACCTGATCCTCCCCAGCTGCCTTCCCCCTTTGCATATCTCCTAAGGCTTTCTTTACTTCTTCCGGCGTTACCTTCGGGATTTCGAATTCCGGGGCAGCGATAAGAATGACCAAAGAGGAAAACTTATCGAAGATGTTATTTTGACAAACAACATCTGTCTTTTGAATTCAGGTGCACCAACACATTTTTCACCGAGTTCACGCAATTTAAGCTGCCCTGATTTAGCATTTTGCTCTCCCGACATTTTTACCGATTTTAAACGGGATGTACTGGAGACTTCATATGGCAGTGATCATCTACCTGCTTTAATCCACCTTACATCAACACTACCCATTATATCCCACAAACAGCGCCACTGGAAGTTACAAACGGCAGACCAGGCTGTTTTTACAGAAGGTGCCAGGCTGGAGGAACTTATTTTAACAGAACTAAGCATTGAGGAAATTAATGAAAAGTTTACCAGTTGCATTATTTCTGCAGCTGAAAACGCCATTCTGCAATTTTCTGGCGTTGTTCGGAAAAAGCTGAATCCCTGGTGGACATATGAATGCACCGTAGCAAAAAAGCAGCAAAATAAGGCCCGGATAATCTTACGCAGATACCCAGCACATAACAACTTTCTGAATTTCGAACAAGCCAAAGCGAAAGCTCGATATGTTCGGAGACAGGCGGAAAAATTGTCTTGGCAGAAATATATATCTACAATTAATAGCACCGTCACTTCCAAAAGGATGTGGGAATAGGTCAGGAAGTTTAAGGGGGACTACTCGTCATACACGATACCCATACTTACACCTTGAGGCACTCAGACAACACTACAAGAACAAGCGAATATACTTGGGGAACATTTCTACGTCTCTAGCTCGGCTAATTGTTCAAACACGTTCTTGATATACAAACTGTCGGCAGAAAAGGAGAAACTACCAACTGCTTGTATGTCAAGGGATGAATACAATGTTCCATTTACGTTACAAGAACTTAACAGGGCTCTCTGTGTTGGCAAAAACACCTGACCGGATCCATTATTCCATGCTTGCACACCTATCCCAAGCATCCATAGAGGCTCTCCTTAAATTTTTTAACAAAGTATTTGAATCTGGAAGCATGCCAAAGAGTTGTAAAAACACAGTAGTTGTGCTTTTTTTAAAAAACACAGGTAAATCCCCCTCATCCCCAAGCAGCTTTTGACCCATTGCGCTGACAAGCTGTTTGGCAAAACCATGTGAAAGCATAGTAAATTCGAGATTAACATTCACGTTTGATATACGGAACTTCATTGATTTTCATCAGTGCAGGTATAAAAAAGGGTGTTTAACGACGGACCACCTCGTCTGACTTGAACATGAAACGCATGAAGCTTTTACACAAACAGCACTGCCTGGCAGTATTCTTCGATCTAGAAAAAGCGTATGACACCATGTGGAGATTCGGAATCTTCTGTGACCTCGCTGGGTTAGGAATCCGTGGCAAAATGCTAAACTGCCTCGCTGATTTTATGTCCAGCAGAGCATTCCGAATTCGTCTAAGCACTGTGCTCTCATGCACATTTATCCAGGAAAACGGCGTGCCACAAGGTTGCGTACTAAGCACAACGCTCTTTATAGTAAAAATGAACTCTGTTAACAAAGTCATTCCCCCTCTATTAGGCACCCCATATACGTCGATGATCTGTATATAGCGTGCCGCGCCTCAAATTTACCAACATGTGAGAGGCAGCTCCAAATGGCAATAAATAAACTAATGGAGTGGGCTGAGAAAAATGGCTTCCGCTTCTCTACTCAGAAAACTGTTACAGTGCTTTTCTCGCAAGAACGAGGGTTGTACTTAGACCCGGATTTAAAATTGAACGATGTCGCGCTGCCGGTAAAACAAGAATGTAAATTCTTGGGAGTAATCTTTGACAAAAAACTAAACTTCCTAGCCCACATTAAAGCACTAAAGATTAAGGCAAATAAAGCATTGAATATCCTCAGAGTTTTATCTCATAAGCACTAGGGTTCCGATCAAACGTGTCTTTTACATATTTACCGGTCTCTTGTGCATAGCCTTTTAGACTACGGCTGCGTGGTTTATGGCTCAGCCAGACAGTCCTACATCCAATGACTTGATCCAGTACATAACCTGGGACTGCGACTGGCAAGTGGTGCTTACAGAACATCACCTATTCAAAGTTTATACGTTGAGTGTAATGAACCCTCCTTACAGCAGCACATAGCATTACTCAATTTTTCTTATGTACTCAGAATTCAGTCATTACGGCAACACATATGCTACCACATCCTCACACAATGCAGCTCACGCTTACACTACACAAATCAACCGAACATGGTTAGGCCACTTTTCCTGCGGTATGAGCAATACTGTCGGGATTATGACATTCCTCATGAAGTCCTCTGATTGCCGAAAAACCACAACGTTTGCCCCCCGTGGTACGATTTCGCACCGTTATGTGACTGGACATTGACACATTTAAAGAAGAAAGACAGCCCACACAAACACATTATACAAGAATTCCGTGCTCTTCAGGACAAATATCAATATTATCTGAAATTTTACACTGATGGCTCTAAAACAAAAGAACACGTAGGTGTGGGGTCCGTAACAGAACATTCGGAAAGAAGTACCATATTTACTCGAATCTAGGCCGACCCCACTTCTAAGCCGACCCCCTAAAGTCCGAAGCCAACAACAACAACAAAAAAATATTACCTTGAATGTAGGCCGAACAAAAAAAGCGAGGACAGCGTTCACAAAATGCAAACAGCATTTATTGAATCTGAACGTGCTGAGCTCATTCAACGTCATCGTCGCTGCTAGACTCGGCGCTGTGTTCCTTGTCACTGTTACCTTCAAACAGTGCACTATTTTCGGTACTGTCAAGCGCATTAGATATGCTGCACTTTTTAAAGGCGCACACAATCAAAGTACCTGGGATGTCGTCCCACGCTGCAGCTACCCAGCCCGCCAGCTGCGATAGCGATGCACGTTTGATGCGGCCTGTTGTCGTTAGCATGTGGTCTTTGTCAGTCAACCAGTCTGTGTAATATTTCCGCAGACGATCCTTGAAAGGTTTGTTGATGCAGACATCAAGTGGCTGCAACTGGCCCGTCATGGCGCCCGGTATGACAGCAAGGTCTGTGTTTGCTTGGGCGAGCGCAGCCTTCACTTTGTCGGTCAAGTACCCACAGTAAGAGTCGACGATAAGGAGCGAGCTCATTGTCAAAAGGGCTCCTGAACGCCGTTGCCGCACAATCTTAACCCACTCTTCCACCATCGCACCCGTCATCCACCCGTTCTCATCTGCCCGCACAATGACATTTCTTGGGAAAGTTTCTCGAGCAGGCAGTGTCTTCCTTTTAGATATCGTATAAGGAGGGAGTTTATGTCCATCAGCTGTGCAGCACAGCAACACAGTTGCGCGCTGCTTCTCGTAGCCCACAGAGCGCATGTTCACCTCGTTGGCACCCTTTTCATTCACGGTGTACACCACTGGCATATCAAAATACACAGCCGCCTGGTCGGCGTTGCCGATTTGCCCAAGGTTGTAGCCTGCCACTTCTCTCTTTCGCAGCACGTAGCGCTGAAAATCTACCAGCTTTTCTTCGAAATCACTTGGAAGCTTCTGGGTGATTGAAGTGCAACGTCGGAGGCTGAAGCCAAAGCGCTTCATGAATTTCTGAAGCCAGCCCCGGCTGGCTTTGAAATCCTTTGGCGTTAGGCCTCGCTCCCTCGAAAGTTCCCTAGCTTTCGCATGGAGCGCTTCTGTTGTCACTGGAAGGGCAGCTGCTCTCTGCGTCCGAACAAAGTTGGCCAAAACTGTCTCCATTTCATGGTGACGACCTTTCTTTGGTCTGCTAAATGCCATCCTCGTTGCGGCACACGCAAGAAGCTGCTGTCGTTGTCCCCTCCAACGACGGACGTTTTTCTCGTCGACGCCGAAGTCCCGCGCGACTTGAAGGTTCGACGATGCCTCTGCGGCTGTCACAACTTTTCGCTTGAAAGCTGCACTGTAGTGGTATCTCCTGCTTGGTGCCATCGTGATAACACCACGCCGCACACCGGTACGGCCGACACGACACAGGTCAAAATGACGACCTCGCTTATGTACAGTTGGCTACTGGCACGGCTAGTAGCGGCTGCGATGCTGACTTTTCTAGATGGCGCTAGCTATGCACCATATTTAGCAGTTTCGATGAAAAACTGGCGCGTTTTTTAAAATCCTCGAATCTAAGCCGACCCTAGAGTTTGGAATATGATTATTTTAAAAACACTATCAGCCTGGATTCGAATAAATATGGTATTCGTTTGCCACAGCACGCCTCTGTCTACACAGCTGACGTCTATGCAACATGAACTGTCGTTAAAAAGATCATCACTGAAAAACACAAAAACACAATCATATACACTGATTCGTTAAGCACGCTGAAGGCTCTTCACATGAAATCGGAATGTGAACCCCTGAAAGGGGATATTTTAAACATGGTAACATTTAGCAAATACAGCAGGTCACTTAGGTTTTGCTAGGTACCAAGCCATGTTGGTATACTGGGTAATGAAGCAGCTGATAGGTGTGCATCAATGGCAGGGCACAAATACATAACAAACACAACGCTTCCATATAAGGATAGTATCACTGTGATTAGGAAGGCCTTGATATCAAAATGGCAAAAAGAATGGGACCATTGTATAAGCAACAAGCTACATCTTACTAAACCCGTAATTGCTGAGTGGAAGTCGTGCACTCGCCAGCAACGGTTCTGAGGTGATCCTGTGTCGACTTCGGTTTGGACACACACATTTAACACACAGCTTTCTCCTCCAAAAAGAAAACCCGCCGACTCGCAAAAAATGCAATCAACCTCTTACATTATTATATATCCTTATGACACGTCCACACTTTGAAACAAAGCGGCGGAAGCTTTTGCACAGCCTATATAATTTACATATACCTTTACACCCTGCCCTGTTACTGGCAGGTGACCCGCTAGTGCCATTTACTAACCTGCTCCACTTTTTAGAGACAACTGGTTATTTACACGAACTATAATGCAATGCAGGCTTACCGGCTCCAACCTTGCATTTCCTTTTGTCTTGTGACTGGCACAGCATGGTCTTAGTTGCCTTTGTGCCATTAAACCCCAACTAACCAAACCGACCAATGGCTTTATTTAAAATATTTGATTTACATAATTTATTCCAGTGCTTCTGCAATGTAATCATTAGATCAGGTGCTTGTTTGTAAGCAAACAGGCGTAGCACGGGCAGTAAGAGTAGACAGCTGCGCTTGCACTTTTCTGCTTCGTGGTTTTTGACCACTTTGAATGGTAATCCTTGTCAAGTGACTTTAGAGAAACTATGGCATGTTGGTAAGTGCATTTACATTTACTCAATTCTAGCGCACGAGTTTTATTTCTAAGTAGATGAGTCCAAATATTGCCTATGAATTACAATTGTATGCGGAACTAAAACCCCATTCGAAGCATTGCCACAGTCTACCATCCGAGCAGCCATCGTTGCTATTGTCGGGACAAGATGGCAGTGGCAACATGAAGGCGAAATTTTTTTTTTGCATTGGAAATTTTAGAGATTTACACACCTTTGTTTAACATAAGCAAGGTGACTTTTGTTGATTCCTTATTGGTACTTAAGTGCTTCGTGTGGCTGCTGCCTATGCTAGGGTGCTACATGGGCAGGTAATAGTGATTGATTCCATTAGAGAAGCTTAAAACTGAAGTTCTTCTTTTTGCCAACATATTTCCTGACAGACCAAGCCCCGTCGAGAGTTGTTCCCTGTCGCTGTCATCTGGACGTAGTGCCGACATCCCGACAGAAAAGCTGAACCGCCTCAGTCCACCACCAAAGACATCGCCAACGAAGAGCTCGCCGACCAGGGCGACTCGTGGCAGCAGCTTCCGGCCGCGCCCCACTTACCTCAGCACATCTCCGACAAAGTGGTCACCCAAGAAGGCAGGGGGCAGCAGTGGGCGGAATTCGGCAACGGAAACATCGGCGCCGCGAGCCAGTTCCCCTACGGCGACGATGATGACAAAGCCATGGACCGGTTACGACACCATACCTGCAAAGTCAGCTGCAGACGTGGATGCCTCTGCGACGAGAACCGGAAGAGTGGCGCTCCTGGCGGCAAAGTTCTCGCAGCCAGCAGGCGTGGCCTCGTCGTCGAAGTGGCCCTGCAAGTTCCCGGAGGTCGACGACCTGGAGCAGACGCTGCCCAGCCATGGCGGTCGTGGCGGCTGCTCACCCATGAACGGTGACGAGAACTCATTCGTGTCTGTCAATGGCACAGTCTTTCAGAGCCAGACGCTGAATCGTGCGCCCGTGCCTCTGTCACCCGAGACGCTTAACCGCCGGATCCTGTCGCCACGTGTGACACGGTCGTCGAGGTCAGCTCGGAGCCTCAACCCCAGCTTCGACTATGAACAGGTCGGTGTGGTGCTTCTGGTGTCTTTGATGGCGGTAGCTTAAGTTTGTGTTTGTCTTGATAACACCCGGGTTGAACGGCCGCTTTTCAACAGCTAGTCGAGTCGACGGCTTTCAAATTTCTCGAGCTCAGTTAATTTGGAGATGTTGTATTGCTGCTACACAGCATACTCTGTGGTCATTGAAAGACTTCAGTAACCTGACACTAAGCGCTTGTGGCACTACCGTCCCGAGTGGACATGATGCATGGACAGACATGCCTACATGCATGCATGCACGCAAAGAGACAGACGGACAGAGAAAGAGATGGCTGAACACTCTGCTGTATTCACTTCTCCTGTCAGCAATGCAGTTTCTCTGTGTGTGCAATCTTGTATCGAAAGTCTAACACTGTCCACCACATATCTACACTTTTGGGCATGGCAAGGAAAAAAAAATGAAAAAATGATTACCTGTCGTGGTGCCTTAGCGGCTTTGGTGTTGTGCTGCTAAGCGCAAGGTCACGGGATCTAATCCGGCGATATTGATTCCAACGATAATCCAACGATATTGTAAAAATCGACAGCCCTGTAGATTATGCAATCTACGCGGATCATACTGGTGTATTTTTTTTTCCGATAAAATGGCTTATGACCTCGTCGTGTCTGCAAGTGAAGTGCTAAATAAAATATATGCATGGACTATAGCAAATTCACTACAAATCAACTGCTCTAAAACCAAGGCTGTACTGTTCTGTGCGAAATCCAAATTATACGAAACGACTCTCAAGCTAACCCTTAACAATAATGAAATTGAATTTTCCCAAACTGTTAAAACTCTCGGTGTTCTCTTCCATGAACATATGGCATGGAATCACCATACGAAACACATAAGGCATAAGCTTTGCAGAGTTTAGGTGTGTTGCGTTGGTGTCACAATATGTCACCTGTAAAACAAAATCTATTATTATACAATGCTCTCTTTTCTTGTTATTTACACTATTGTCATCTGGTTTGGTCCACAGGCTCTAAAGCGTCATTAAACAATCTGGTCATGCTGCAAAGAAATGCCCTGAGGTGTATTGAAGGTGTATCGCAGGACGCGCACACTGCTTCATTACTTATAAAGTGTAGAATTTTAAGAGTGAACAGTTATTATGAACACAAGCTCTTGTCAACTTTTAAATCAGAAATAGGCAGAGGACGTACCCTCTCACATATGCTGGCCGACTTGCAACCAAATCCGGCCAGTCGCCTCACCCGACATACAGAGAATTGGTATGTACCATGTCCTTGTACTAATTACGGCCTGCAAACATTACATTTCTGCCTTCCGAGTTTACTGGACAAATGGAAATTAACAATTGAAAGTTTACATAATTTGTCCTATTCCTGTAATATGAGGTCACTTTTGTGGTGGTTAATTAATGTCATACAATTATCTATTGCTTTGTTGTTTAACGTTTTTTTATACATGTCAGAGTTTTATTTCGCGCTTTGCTGTGACGGGCCACATGTGTATTCCTTTTGTGTTGTCGCTCTCTGCTGTAATTTTGTTGTTTTCCGGGTGATGGGGCCAGTCAAGCTTTTAAATGCAGCTTTTTTCCCATCACACCTAAACACGTCCATGTGCTCTTTTATGTAACTGCCATGTGGTTGAATAAATTCAAACTCAAATACATGCCTTCGGACCAGTAGCGCATTGATGGGAGGATTGAATTGTCAATAAAGAAGCTGGCACATAAAATCTGCGCCAGGTACAACTTGGGTTAAAGCCAGGTTAAGGGAAGCATTCAGCCTCTCGTTACTCTGACCGGTTGCCCTCTCACTGTGCTCTTTCTTCATGGCTGATCTACGCATCATTTGCTCGACGGGCCACTTCTTCTGCATCTCCTCCGCAGCAGCGCCAAGTTCTCGTCATGGAGAAAGCTGCCACGGGCACAGGTGGTCTCGATTTGAAAAGCAAATTGTTGCTTAGAAATGTGACGTGTGTGTCGATAGTCTCAAAGGGGCACTAGCTGCTGCAGGGGACGGAGAGGGGTAAGGTTGATAGTTATTTGTTCCATGCCTGTATTAGAGGCCTAATGGGAAGACTGTCTGGCTACTGTACTGAGGCACCATGGTTCAAATCTCACCACCACATAATTCTCTTTGTTGAAGAGCTTCCAAACAAGGCTGTGTCAGACTTGTGTCATTGCCATCTGTGTTCTATGCTGGAAATTCTAGAAAGAAAAGTTTGGCCTTTTTTGCAATGCTAATTTCAAATGAAGCTTTTCAACTAAATCTGGGAGCTGGAGTCTTAAGGAAATAATCTGCTAACCTGAACCTGAATTAGTGTTTCTTTTCTAGCCTCACTTTTAAGCATGTTTTTTTTTATCATCTAGCTGAAGCTTGAACCCTTATGTTTTACAGGATGTCATTGGCCGAGAGAACAAGGCTACTTCCACAGCCGAAGATGCCGGAACACCTGCGTCTCTTAAAGAAGCGTTCTGGACAATCACTTCTGTCTGACCAGCTGTGCGTGGGCTGGTCGCTAAGCAGCCGCGTAACACAGTTAGGTTGAGTAATGAAAACCTGCCGCAACAAGCGCCACAACCCCTTGCATTGCTCCATGGCAGTTGCACCAGTTGAAAACACTTAGCGTGTAAAGATTGCATCAGAAAGAAGCGGTCTGCAACAACAGGCAGTCATGTGGTAGGACATGATGGTCATTACATCCTAAGGAAGCTGACTGCAAAGACAGCGTTGCCTCTGAATGAAGCTGGTTGCAAGATGGGACTGTCAGCTGCAACGGCAGGATAGTCAGCCTTGCATCGGTTGGAAGCTGACTGTAACGACAGCACAGTAAACACTGCATTTGAAGCAAGCCTACGGCAACGACAAGGCAGCTGTGGCTGCACTCACTGAAGGTGAGGACAATGTGTGTGTGTGTGCATGGTCTGGACTCCGGTTGCAGCAACTCTGCAATGTTGATAAATGAGAGACGGTTGGCACTGACTTTCCACACAACGAAAAATGCACGTGGCCACCGCGTCTTCTGGAAACAGTGTGAGCAGCCTACGACGACGTCATTTGTCTAGTCTTGTTTAGCCCCTTTTTCCCTTCAATGTCTTGAAGAGCCCTCCCTCTTCATGTTAAGCTGCGAGAACCTGTCGTTTTGCCTTGAACCCCCCCCCCCCCCCGCCTCCCTCCTTGTTCCCTTTTTCAGAATGTGTTATATATATATATATATACTTCTCGCAAGTTGTTGTATTCTTTAGTTGCCCGAGAGTTTTCTTTTATACAGTTCCCCAGAGTCATTCGTATATTCGTGGAATGAGTATAGAGAAATATGCAACAAGGTTGTGAATGCTTACTCCTCAGAACGCACCCATAACAGTTTTGTCTCCCCCTTCCCAGTGTTCCCCCTAGTACTTTGTTGACAGGAATGTCGTCCTCTCATCATAATCATCAGCTAAGTTTAGCTTGGTTGTTGCAGCAATAAGGCATAAAATGAGTTGGGGGCGTCTGCTCGGCGTCTGCTGGCCGTCTGCTCGACATCTGCTCGACGTTGCACAGGCTCGAGGTTCTTTCTTACTGCACACAGTGACGACAGCGCTTCCATTCGTAGTCAGGTTACTGCTCGTAGAATCAAAAGAAAACCACTCACGAAGAACCAAGGAGTTTCACAATTAACCTAGAAGATTTTCTATGATGCTAGTAGTTTTTTATACCAGTCTTTCATATTGTCTTGGGATTGCGGCAACTCCTGTGACCAGCATTGTCATCTTCTTTTGCACGGTGCAAGCATGCATGGAGGTGCAAGAATTTTGTGTAGTTGTGTCCATATCTATGCTGCAACACTTGCATATGGATGTGATAAAAACTCTTGTTAGGTGTGTTTTTGGCATTCATGATAGGCCCTTTTCAAAACTGTTGATTTGGCTTTCTTGCATAGCTGGATGCCCTAAATGTGGCTATGATTCCTGTAATTAAAAACGCCATCCAAGTCTTAAAAGGCACGTTTTTTACTGCATTGCAAACAGATATTTCACAAGGCAAATTGCAGTAGCAGTAGCTATGTATGCAGCATAAACAATATGTTGACTGCTCTGTTTAGGGCACGAGGCATGGCAGTAAAGTTCTCCTGCTGTTTGTGAAAAAATACCATCAGCCTGTTTCACATAGTGGGGAAGTGGCCATTCCTGGCAATGCCGTCTGGAAAATGTGGAAGCGCTGCATTTGTTGGGATGGTGGCTTTATGGCTCTTTCATTTTTTTTGTGTGTGTGTGTCTGTCAAGTCTTTTCCTTGCCAAAAGATATGGCGTTGAAATTTATATCAAGAAAATTGTCAGTATATAGCAATTACTTATCTCTGCTAAACAACATCACTCTGTTTAGTTCAAGAAGGGGCTTTTTAAAAGAAAATTTCCGAGAGTACTTCTGGCATGCTAGTAAAAAAAAAACAAAAAACATTCGACAATCTTGAGCGGTTGGTAGTGCCACTGGCTTTTTTGCATAACTGCATGTTACATTTAGGAAATCCCGCACTGCGTTATTCAGGGAACAGCGAAGTTGAAAGTTGACGTTAATGCACATTTATCTCGTAGAGGGCTGAGCTTTGGCATGGGCAAACACGTTCCCAGTCAGCAAAGGGCAGCAATAAGCTGTTACACAAAAAATTATTTAGAGCCATAAAGACATTTCGTGGCAATAGATATTTCAGGCTCATTCTCATCACTGGCACGCGCTGCAAGCTGTACGTCGACCTGTGACAAGCTCAAGTCGTCAGCCCTATTGTATTTTTGCAAATGCATAACTTGCTCCTGCGTGTGACCCATCACCATTATTGCAGCCTTAGACAAAGGCAAGGAAGATGGAGAAGAAACGCGTACTTATGCGCCCACTTCACAGCAGTTCACCCTGAATTGCCATGGAGCCACATTTTAAAGTCAAATTTGCGTATAGGAGACACTCCAATTTTCTACTGGCGCTTATTGATTTTTCAACATGGCTAGCATGGACAAAAATTTGGCTTATTGGGTCAACACGTCGTAATGAGTAGGACTCATCCACACCATGGGAAAGGCTTGGCAGCGCTAAAATGTCAGTGGGGACCATTTCTTCCATGCTGAATAGCCTTGTGGTGCTAGAAAGCTGACTTGAAGTTTCTGAAAAGGGCCTGTTTGGTGCCTAACATTAAGCAAATTTTTTTATGCATCTTTGTTTTTCTTGTAGCGTGTACTTTGGCAAAGATTAGTATGACTGTGGCATCACTGTTAATATCTTTATGGTTGTTTGAATGGAATCTAAAGTGAACAGCCCTGTATGCTTTTAACTATAGTCTGTGCAGTTTGCTTTTCCTGCAGGGTCCATGGTTAAAAGCGATGTAGCAACAGAGAGTTGTAGATAACATGAAATCTGGTCTCGGTACAGTGCAGGTCATGCCCATGGTGTGTGCTGTATTGTGACTGGAATTCCATTACTCTCTTGTGACATCTCTGACTGATCATTCCCAAGCACTCCGGCATTATTTCTCTAGTTTTGTGAGGCAGCAACTGGGTTTTATTGCAGGGCGATGCTTGTTCCTATTATAAGTAAAAATTCATTGGGACGTTAACAAAAATGTCCTGGGGAGCTGGGGCCAACAGTGTAACCACTTTGCCTGATGGGGCCTTAGGCTGCTGAGGTGTAATCATACAATTGAACTGAACAATACAATTATCGGACACAGTAGTGTGAGGCGGATGCCTCATAGTTACAAGGATAGTGACCAACAGTATGAGTGCAAATTGCTGTCGTTAGTGTAATGTGAAAAATATAGTTATATTACATGTCTAGATGGGCAATATAATTTTTAGGTAGTCTTTCTTCGTGAGACAAAATATCAGCAATAAGAAAAGTAAACTGACAGGTGCATTAAGTATAGCAGGTTGGTAAAGTGGCATGGAAATTGTAAAAGTGCTCAAAAAAGACGAGGACAAAGAAAGGTGTCCATAAGTGAAATAACAGCGCATGTTACGTCTACCTTTTCTTTGTGCTCATCTTTTTGAGTGCTGTTTAATGATCACCATGCAAGAAAAGTACCAACCATAACCGTAACTGAAAAAAATAAAAGTAACTGTAAAAAAAAATAAGGAAAAGGAAAGAGGACAAAAAGACAAGTTGCCTCAGTTTGAAGCTGAACCCACATCTTCTACATTACATGTGCAGTGAGTCCATATACAAGCACGGATTTTGTAAAAACATTCATGGAAGCCTTTAGCTGGCAATAAGCATGAAAAAGGAAGCATCCTGGACCAAATGATATGCAGAGAATAACAAAATAGAAAGTAAGAGCCAATTATCAGCGTTAGAGTCTGCTTATCTTGGAAATATAGCTGTCTCACATTACTGTGTGGTCCTACCGGCATGCTTTGAAGTGGCCAGTCAAGGATACCATTATAATTCACTGTTGCTGGCAGCTCTGTTACTACCTGGTACAAAGAAACATATTGTGCTGTTCAATCCTACTTTCTTGCTCACTTTTTTTTTTGGTTGTGATTATGTGCATACAGTGCTTGCTTGTCAGGTGGCAGCCACCCTAACCTTGTTTACTTCTGGTCTGTATGGTGCGGCTGTTAGTGCGCTGTTGTCGCTAGGTATCTGTGCCGGCATTACTGGTAGTCCTTGTAAACTTGGTGTCAGC
Source organism: Dermacentor variabilis (assembly GCF_050947875.1). Lineage (NCBI taxonomy): Eukaryota > Metazoa > Arthropoda > Arachnida > Ixodida > Ixodidae > Dermacentor > Dermacentor variabilis. The sequence goes on from NC_134575.1 coordinate 54,233,708, forward strand.
CAGGTCAGTCAGGAGTGAGTCGTACACGTGCACGCAAGCCTGTCGGACACGCAACCGAAATTTTTTTTCGGCGCGGACAAATTTCCGTTGAACTTAGGAATACACAGTTGTCATACTGACTGAACTTTCTGCGGCGAGATTTTCATCGACGTGACGACAGAAGGACGTGATGTTAGATGATGTGCTGCTCGTGTTGAAGAGAGCTGAAGGCCATTGCGACAGTCAGTTCTGTGGTTAGCTCGATGTCCTGTTGCTTTGTAAGGACAGTTCTCTCATGGTAGAAAACTGTCACTGCACGATATCCAGCTCACAGGGAAAGCTTTCATCGCATTTTGGGACATTCTGTGTCGTCTTTTTCCAACAGGGTGTGCCTAACCTACAACTTAGCATTGGCATTTAAGGCTGAGCCTCACCACAAGTTTCATTCATCACTACACTACCGCAGCCGTAGCACTGGTCTCGTCGTTTCATCCATCCATTGACAGTTCCGGGAGCGGTGTGTGTCGTATACTGCCAGAAAGAGCTATTTAGGTGTTTATAACTTGACAAAGATAGCAATTATAGGCATGCATCTGTTACAAAGTAATGAAGGGCACGTAGTCTTGGCCTGGCTTTTCAAGCCCCAAGAACTCGGGCATAGTCACAAATTGCACTCACAGCTGAGATGTTTGTCAGTAGTATAGCAAAGACACAAAGGACTGTCGCTTAGTGGCAGTTATTTTTCTTTTCTTTCTTGTTTGCACGTGCAACGAAGCTAGGAATATAACTTACTTTGCGAACACGCATACACACAGTTACATTTGCACCAATTTAGTCGTTTGCATAGCTGACTGTTGAACATTGTGCGCATAGTTTGAATTATCTGGTCTCGTTAGTTCTAAAGGTGTTCAGCGTTTCTCATCTTTCATCACCATAGATCTGCGAGTTTGTGCTTTTTTTGTTTTTATGCGCAGATATGTACACATTGTTATCTTTAGGTGTACCATATGTGATCATAGCGTGTTTGCTTATGAGCAATGTAGTGCAACCAACAGGGCTAGAGATGCCACGCTTGGCTACTCTTGTACTCGTGGACGCACGACGATAATCGTTTGAAAAGGAATGTTAACCAACCGTGTGAATGTTTAGGGTGTCTCTAAGCTTTTCGCCATTTACTAACCTTTGCTCAGGGTTCCCCTTCATATGGTCTACCTACTGTATACATGTCAGCAGAAAAGGTCAGTCGGTGAAGCAGCTTCCAGAAGGAATGTGGAGGGGCTGAAATCCACATTTTCTCTGTGTACCATTCGTGAATTATTGCTCGTAATACTGCTGCCTGTCCCTGTCCTAAATGTGTCGGAAGTGTGTAACTGTCTTAGCATACAATGGGGGTCCCGCCAGTGATCTGGCTTGTGTTACTCTAAACTTTCTCCAGAATTTGCAGTCCAGCTTGAATGCCACATTCCAACTAAGAGATCCGTTGCTTTATCCACAGTCCTTGTAAGTGCATGGGCCACTTGCAGTTGCATGCAAATAGCAAAGCGGGTTCAGTGTGAAAGATCTCTCAACATTCTTAACGGCGTCATACTCTTTTTTTTTTCTTGACAGTACTTGTCATTTGCAAGCTAGCTATTCTGAAAGCCAAGTGCAGTGCTAGTTTCGATTCGGCCCTGCTCTTTGTTTAATGTCATTCTGACTGACGATCTTGGACTAAGTGGAAAATTTATGCTTTCTTTACATGCACTTGGTGGCTGGTTGTAAATGAGAAGGGCGTAGAAGCTTGACGCAAGCGAACGGCTGCATTCACGAAAGCAGATCGATTTGGTGTGAGACTTCCTCGACATTGCCGAGCAGAGGGTTATGGCCAGTCATTATTTGTGCAGTCGCCACACTGCAGTGACACACTTCTGCGACTTACGAACCATAAATTTGCAATCGAGGCTTTTAAACAGATGGCTTTTCTTTGCAAATGCAGATTGACTTGCAGCACTTTCTCAACATTGCCAAATTGATGGTCAATGCCTGTCCTTATCTGTATACCACGCCAGCATCAGCGACGGGCTTATGCGATTTATGAGCCATATTTCGTCAAAACGCACTGGAGAGTGAAGGTTTGCACCTCTAGCGTCATCTCATTGGTGGGTTCCTGCATGTGTGTTAGACAAGTTCAGTTGCTACTTCTGTCGGAGTAGCACGAATGCCGAGTGTGGGGAAGGAAGACCCTCCAAATCGCATTGTGATCATGATTACAAGAAATAAGCTGACGAGTTGACTGAGCACTCATTTTTACCGTTGTGAATACGTGTGAGCCTTTGCTGCCGAAGTGCGCATCTCCCTACATGTTTCACAGTCTCGTTAGGATTGCAACACTGTTTCACATGAGCTTTTCTTGTTCAGAGGACCAAAGCAATGTGGTGATCAGTCGTGCGTGTGCGTTTAACAGCAGAAAAAGGAAAAACGCAGCACTTCTTGGGATTAAGAGAGTTCACACGCAACGCAGGCGCACTTTCCGTGGCTCACTGCTTGTCTGAAACTTGTCAGGGAAATGGCAGTCTGGTATATATCCTACTAGTTTTGCTCGGCAATAGCATGTATATTCTTTCTCTGGAAAGGGCTACTGTCGGAACATGGACATTGAGAAGACGTTTGACTCTTACGTTAGGCCATACATGTTCATAAAGCTGACGTATCTGTTTTTCTTTTGTTCCTTTTTTTTTAACTGACAGGACAACACAATTTTGCCAGGAAACTGCAAAACAGTATGTTAAAGTTACACTTCTTATAGTGGCTCGGGCTAACGTATTCTTACTGGGGCCTGTTCAGATGTAAATTATTTTTTACATTGGTGCGTAGGCAGCTGATGAGGAAGCCTCATTACTTTATTTATTTAGCATCATTCCTGTACGCTTGACATTGCATTTTTAATGTACATTGAAGCATTGAGTTGATGTCGGCAAGAATTTAACAGGCATGTTCTCACGGGCTTCCTGAAAAAAAATTTTTTGTAAAGTTTGTTCGTTTCACTTGGCTTCTAACTTTGTGTGTGTTTGTGTGCATCTGTGATGTGTTGTGCAATCCATCAACACTCATGCGTTAAGATAGGAGTAGCAAATGTGCTGGCTTTTCAGGCTGTTCTTATAGCTGCCTGCATATCTTTATGCCTTGAGCCATTTTTAAATAGCATTGAAGGTGCAGGGTCTATTAGAAATTAAATATATATATATATACAATATATAATATAAAGTATATCCAATTGAGGGGAAGAGAATAATTTTTATGTGGCAGCTTTGCCTGTGCCACTACAAAATTGCTACAAGAGCTTTAGAGTTGGGAGTTCAGTTCTATGCCTCAAGCGGCAGCAATAGTCAAGACTTGATTTGAGGCTGCGGTCTGTGATAAAAAAATATGTATACATATATAGCCTACATCCCAGTGTCCTGGTTGCTGCTATAGTCTAGCTCTTTTTTTTTTCTTTTGTCTGTTACAATAGGGCACCCTTTTGCCTAACCTCGAGGTCAACATCCTTGCACAGCAAAAACTTCTACGTGGTAGTGGCAAGCCATCTCTGTAGGATGAAAATTACGTGCAGTGCAAGTGTTTCTTTTTAGCAGAATCCCACTTTGCATATAATTGGCTCTACACAAGAATAAAGTCCACTGATTCTTTAACAGTACCGCATGAGCGCTAGCTGCCCGGCCAATCAGTGCCTTCTGACAGCGCAAAGTGGCAAGATCAGCAAGAGAGCTTGCGGATCTTGTCGCGTTGCACTGTTAGAAAGCGTTGACTTGCTGGCCTGTCGACGCTCGTGCGGTGCTATTAATTGGACAACTGTGCATCAGTACATTGCTCGTGTGAAGATGCTGACTCAGCTGGTGCATTGAATAAGCTGCTGTACTATCGTGGATGACTAGAACACGAATGGGATGGTTCAATTACATACAAAAGAAAGGAAAAAAGAATTTATCGGTAGCTTATGTGTCAGGGGTAATTCACTCTCCCTTGTATTACAGTGACATTTCGTTCCCCATCAAAAAAGTAAAGGAGGCTGTAGCTAAAAACTGCCCCTAACAGCAACTTCACAGTCACTGAACAGTACTGCAGTTTTACTGTTGAAATTCACATTTTGCCATGTGGTTTTCATTTGTATATATAGTAGCGCACGTGGCCAACTACCTGGTGCTGTGCAATTCAGTGGTTTATCCAGTCTCTGCTCCAGTACAAAATGAAACTTCATAAGGCAAATGTATTGATAACCGGACCACCAAGCACCAAGGCATAGCCAACGCATTCTGGAAAGGTCATGCCAACCATAATAGAGAGTTCTGGCACAGTGTCTGCTTACTAGAATAAACGTTTACGGGATGACTACCATGAGACGTACAAGTGAACAGCAGTATTGGTGGCTCCAGCTAGCGACACAGTGTTCAACAAAAGCGTGCGATTCTTTTATTGCATTGACCAATGGCATTCCACATATCTGTCTACGTAAGCGTGCCAACAGCGACCTAATTCTAACAAAGGTATTTTTGGAGCTTGCTTTCGGTAGAAATATTTCAGGCTACACAAAAGGTCTGTGGCATGTTATCGTTGAGTGCAACGTTGGAAGATGGCGCTAGCATCACTGCTGCTCCTCAATAAGGCTTCTGCTATTCCGGTATACTTCTGTGTTAGTGCATTGCCTGTTTGCTAAACTTTTCCAGTGAAGGAACTTTTGCTGCTGTTTGGGGGAACCTGACCTTAAAAGTTCATTAAGGGTGTATTTTCAAGTCGTTCTGCGAGAGACTTGTAGGTAGGCTGAATAATGTAAAGTGAGGGGCTGCTCGTGTACATAGTATTTTGTTACAAAACACAGCTATGAAGAGATATGTTTAGGTTGTGTATGTGTTGGAGTTTCTTTTTCCTGTTCGTGTTGTAGTGGGAAACAGGACTTCTGATAGGGCAGAAAGTTCTTATAGTGAAAAATAGTCCCCGGTGTGATGCATTGCGCTATAACGCAGCTGTACTTGTTTTTAGAACAACTGACGCAACGCATTTTACCGTGCACCTTGTTCTGTTCACGTGTAGATTGTACATACAGAGAGGCTTGTTTTATTTGTTATATAGTCTATATGCATAGCTATGCACATGTTATTTAGTTGTTGCATTTTAACCCACATTTCGAATATTGTTTTTGTTCTTGCTTTTTTTTTTTCTAGTGCGCAATGTGCCGCGAATAAGCAGGCCACTGTAGATTAGGTCACTCGGTTTTTGGCTGTCGTTCATTTTTCACTTTTTTATGTGTGTGAAGAAGCAACAATGGTCGCAGACAGGTTGTGATGAGCAAGTTTTTCGAGGTCGCTTTCGTCGTGCATGGAAGTGTGTTTGCCATCTGCTTCTCGCGGCATGGACGGTTGTTCTCTGTGCAATGCCACCGTGTTGGTTTTGTCAACGCAATGCCAAAAATTTGTGAAATCACACCTTAGATATCCCGGTTGTGCATTTAAGGATGTGGGCCTGAATTCGGAGAGCAATCTCACACGGCACAGCACTTCGTAGGAACTTCATTTGGCAAATAACTTTTTAAGATTAAAAGCCGCTGGCCACTGACAAATTGTTCTTGTGAACTAAAGGCTTTGGGAATTCTGCGCCAACCTGATTATCCTTTATTTTCACCGCTGATCCCAAATGCCTGGTTTAAACTGTTCACCGGATGAATGTATTTGTAATTTAGGAATTTCTCTCCTTTTTTTCACACGGCCAACAAATTGAAGCCTGCCAAATGTGAGCGCTCTTGTAAATTCGGGTTGTGAACTTGCACACAAGTCATAAATTGTAGAAGTGAAGATTTATTATTCTGTGCAAAAACCCAGTTGCTATAAGGTGAAATCAAGTACATATGTAAGCAACATCCACCATGTAAGCACACTCATTCAATTGACTCTTGATTGCCTTGGGGTGTTTGTATCCTTGAAAGTGTTTTGGAAATTGTGTGGCACTGGTTTTGAATTGAGGCGATTGCTATGCGTGCGTGTGAGCACCGTCTTTCTGCAAGTGTCTGAATGTCATCACTGGTGAGCGCATTGTATTCAGATGCTTTTCTTAGTGTGGAGACTTGCTATAGTGCAACATCAAGGTGTTTTCCTATTGTGTGGCCTTTGATGTGGTGATTCGACGATCGATTGTTTATTCGGTTTAGAGCCTAAGCAGCCCGAGGCTAATTATTTAGAGTGGTACTCTCGGCTTGGAGGAGTAATAAAAACACATCTCTAAAGCTTTCCCTACGTTGTCTTGTCTTCACTATACGTGTGGTTCTGTCAGTTTTGTTGCTGGTATAAACCAAGCAGCCATAAAACGAAGCTTTACCGTGGGGTGTTTTCTTCTCGGTGACAACCTTAGAATTCAGTGCGAGCTCCGCCCATGAAAACCGTACCGGACCTGCTCTCCAGTGGCGTAGAAAGATGGGGGGGGGGGGGGGGGGGGTTAGGGCCGGGCACATTTGGCACGTGCCCTCCACCTCCGAAATTTCGGTGTTAGTATTAGCTTTGCCTCCCCTTTTCCTTCTGGTCAAATGCGTGCATCCCCCTCTCAAAAAAAGAAAAATATTCTTGCTACGCCCACTGTGTGCTTCGCTTTCCCAATAGACGTCAATACTCAGAGGAGTTGGCCTCTGTTGTGGTGTCAGTGTATCGCAGAAATATGCAAACGTAACTGCTCAGCGCGTCAGCAAACACTCTTTTGAATTGGGCGGTTGTGCATTTGCCCCTGCATTCTTCCTTTGCAAACGACTTACGTACAGCGCGGACCATTCCTTGAGAGAACACCCAGCTGGGAAGGAGAAAAAGGCAGTATAACTGAAACACTTCAACTTTACTAACAGAGAAAAAGAAAAGCCTGAGTGTGCATTGGGCTGATATCTTTGCATTAACATCTATTTGGCGTACCTTTATGTCTTAATTCAGCTCTAGTGGCGAAATACTAACTTTGTGTTCCCTTTAACAGTGGACAGTAGTGTAGTCTGTCAGTAAACGGGAAACGATAAATCGTGTTTGGTATCCATGGTCCATGGAGCCAAGTCGAAATCCATGGAGCCGATTTCGACTTGGCTTGCTTCTTTTAATGGACACTAAGCTCGAACAGTAATGCCCCTGTCAAGTGGGCAAGTTAAGTGCACTTACGCGGAGTGCACTTCGAGGCCTTTGAGTGACACTTTAGGCTATGTGGTGCTAAACGGTAGAGCAGAGTGCACTCACACTAAAAAAAAAAAAAAATGGCGACAGACTGAAACCATGTTTATTGAAGATGTAGATAAAAAAAAAAAACTTCTAAAAGGCGATTGCTTTAGTCGTACTATAAATAAAAAAAAACAATTGTAATCTATATTTGCTCAACAAAAAACGACAGTATTTTTATCATAAGAGTGTTGCAAGGCCGGCCAAGATGGTGGCATGCGACAAGGTGGCGTTTGATCCTTCTAGAACAGAATATCAGCGAGTTACGCCCTGATTATATTGTTAAAAGCTGTTCAACAGCTAGAATGAACTTATGTGTCCTTTTTCTGTGCATTACAATTTGTACCATTGAAACCGCTGGCGGCGAGGCTGCGTACTCGACCAGCAAAGTGCGTTCCGTGAACGCACTCCGACCGGAGTGCATTCTTCGGCGAGTACACTCGGCTTGTGCCGTTTAGATTTGGGAAAGTGCACTTAAAACCGAGTGCACTTTCCGTAAGTGTACTTTCCCGCTTGACAGGGGTATAAGTTACGCTAGATTCGTAAACAACACTTCTGGGGACTCTCAGGCGCCAGTGTTACTGCGCGCGGTGGGAGTTGATGACCCGCAGGGGGCGCCAAAGTAAAAGACGGGAGCCTAAAGTAGGTACAAGGATATTTGAATATTCAAATGCGCGAGAAAGCTTTATAGAACAAGCTTGGGGCCATGGTACCACAGCCCCTTTTCAATGCTGATGCTGATATCAACATTATCGGTGGTCACGTCATCTCGAAGTTGACTGCCTGCACCCATGGCATCAACGGCGTCTCTGCTTCTTGCTGTCTATTGGTGAAGGAGGGTGTCATGTTGCAGACTGTGCAACCCAGCACACCGTCAAGCAAGTTTCGGGAACTTTTCCTGTGCCAAAGGCGGTCCCAAATGCGTGACGAATAGCTAATAGTGACGTAGCAATGACACGAAGCGCTGCGCGGCTTTACCGCAAAATTAAAAAAAGAAAAACAAGTGCAAGAAAACTTTGTCTTCACTTTCTAGTAATGAACTGTTTTCTAATACATGTAAGCAGAGTCTTGAAAAAATATATTTCATGATTAAAATTTTATTTAGGAATGCTCTTCAGTGTCATTTCAAAAAGCAATGACGTGACGTTCCTGGCGTGTCATTTGTGTGGTTCAAGTGTGGGTCCAAACTCTCTAAACCTTAAAAAACAAGATACTGACAAATGCCAAAGCACCCTAAGTGCAGCAAGAGCAGTAGTGTTCTAGAATAACAAAGTGAATGGCTTTCTTTTGGTCCTTCAGGCTTGTACCGTTATCATGGCGGTCGGTCTTCCGCCGCCTATGCAAAGTGCGCGTGCTCCCGGGAAACCGAGTTTCGGTGTGCGCTCGTGGCTTATTATTATTCAGGGTGCCTATCAATCAGGAAAATCGGGAATTCCCAGGGATTTTGCATAGCCTGGAAATAGGGAAAACTCGGGCCATTTGGGCTTATATCAGGGAAAATTAGCTGTAATTTTATTGAAAGGGAACAAAAGTCGCGCTAATGCTGGCTCGAGTAAAAGGAATCGCAATGAATCGTCTTTGACGCCGTATCGTCGGCTGGAGGCGTTTCCAGTGTACAGTCAACGACCGATTTTCCGAACACACGATTTTTTGAACGTGCCCGATAATTCGGACGGCAGTGTATGAGAACGTCTAAAATTTCGGACGCAGGAAACCTTCGCCGTCCGATTTTTCGGACTTTTTGCCCTGGCCGCAGGTCGGAAACGGCATTAATCAAAACCACCAAAAAACCACTACTGCCGCCATTTTGATTATCTCGCCGCCTCGAATCGGTGCTCTCGCACGCAAATCCGCTGGCAGTCGTAGCCGCCACCGCGGCAATGCTAGGTCGAGCTGCTTCAACGTTCCCTATTAAGCTTCTTGCCGTTCTGTGCCGCGTTTTTTCATCAAACAATTCGCCGCTATCAGCAATCGCACCGGCTCCGCCTTTGTAATCCTCGCGATTGACTTCGAAGCTCGTAAAGCACGCCGCGTTGCATAACGCCGGTTCCCGAAAGTCAGCTTCGCCTCAATATAGATATGTTACACGGCGAAATATACGCGAAGTATTGCGGTGAAGCTTAAGCGTAAGAAAGGGCGATTCTCACGGGACACAGTAAGTATTCCTAAATTACACGCGCGTGCACCCGCCGTCTCATCACAGTACGAGCACCGACATGCCTAATAAGTGTACTGGCAGGCCTTCAAAGCTTTTTCTGTCGTGTCTGTGGCGCTTTGAGCCCGGACAGTAAAAGACATGCAGTCATTTTTCCGGACGTCTCCGCGGCCCTCAGGGAGTAGTGGCTGCGGTAGAAGGCTGAGGTGGCGGGAGAGGAGGATGGCAGTCGCCTTTCCGCGCTAGCGCTCGCGCCGCTGGAGACAGCAACCCGTATGACTAATCGGCTTATGTGTACGCCCGTGGGCAAAAGTATACGGACCACAGGGTCGCCGAAAAAACAGAATTTCTTCGTAATTAGCGCGCACAAGTGGAAACTAACGGGCGTATTAGAAAATCCGTAATGCCAAGTTTGGACTGCAGACTTTAACTTCAAGTTGCATTCACAGACAGAGGTGGAAATGAGTTTTATCGCGCAATCCCTGGTCCGTATACTTTTGCTCACGGGAGTAACGGCCCTGTATGCCTAATTATGCTCGCGGCAACACATACGCCTTCAAGCGCATTATTCCTTCAACAAAGCGAAAACCCTGGCAGAAAGCACCTCAGGATGTATGTCGATTGGGTTACTGCAGATTAGCACTGAAACAGTGTTACGACAGACAGTATTACAACCGCCGATACGCCCACGCTCAGAGCGTGCATGTAGCCGGTATGCTCCCACGTTTCACTCTCAGGGAGCCTTAATTTATAGGCACATGCGCTCTAGAGCGCTGTATTAGGATAGCGACATCTGCAAAAGTACTGCCGCTATTTACCACCAAATTTGGCGGACCACCATTTTGGTTCTCAATTCGTCTAGAAGGTTCGTCGCGATCCTAGCTGTTTTCTTACCCGCTGACACGAGCAGACATGACGAGCGCTCGTCCTGTCTGCTTCTACTCTCTGTCCGTGTCGCTTCGCGCTACAATCCAAGATTATGGGATTTTACTTGAGTTGTATTGCAGTGCTCGAAGGAGCTAGGGTGGTTGCTTGGGCTAGTTGGTAATTCATGATCAAAAATAACGTACAGCGCGAAGGACAAGGACTGCGAGAGACGACATACACAGCGCTGTGTATATCGTCTCTCGCAGTCCTTGTCCTTCGCGCTTTACGTTATGTTTTAGCTCGAAGGAGACCTGCAAACCCTTCAACATATACGTTGCCTTTTTTTTTCATTGAACTCACATAATTTATTTATTCACGTTTGCATGTCCCACGAAACACTGATAGCAACAAAATCCGCGGCATGGTGCCACGCCTCGTAGTAGAATATCTTATCAAGAACGTGTAATGCATTAGTGTTTTAATGCAAAAACACTGTATGCCCCGTCACGCGAAAATCCCTCGGCGTGACCGAAAAATGCTACCAAAAATGGCCGACAACGCAAAGAGTAAAAACACGTCAAAAAGTGCTCGCATAGACGTCAAATTTCGCAAGGAGGTTCCTCTAAACAAAGTAAATTAATGGCTTTGAAAAGAGAATTTGGTATTGTTCAGTCTGGGTGGGAAGCGAACCCTAGCCTCCGAGGTACAAGACGAGCCCACTTCCCTGGCTCCACGGCGGCTCTACTGTTCTGGCTGACTAAATGTATCCATAGTGCGTGCGTCGTTGCACACGTCACGTGGCAGCCATCTGGCTGACTAAAGGTGTGATTTGGTGCGTGTGTCATTGGGCACGTGACGGCGCAGCCAATGGGGAGGAGGTGGCGCCACGTCACGAGTGTATAAACCGGGCGCTTTCGTGACGTTCCGAAGTATACAAACGGTATAATGCTTTCGCATTCCCACATGTAAGGAATCAAGTGCCTTTGCGGAATTTTTTGGTCGCACACTTGCGTGGTATGCGTTTCTTGTATTGTTTGGCAATGAGGAATGACCGAATTGGTAAACGCGTCTTGTGTAGAGCTAACATGTTTACTACAGTTTAATGCGATTAGCGTCATTTGCGTACTTAAGGCGTTTTGGGCCTATGTATCTAGCCTCTTACGCCGACAGAGTGGCTGAAGTTGACTGGCAGTTTGTGCCACTACGTGGTCGTTACGTCGGGGTCGTTTCAGCCTTGTCAGCTGACTCTCCTCATGCCGTCTTCGTCACGCGTTCGACGCTGACCCAGTGGGTCATGTTAAATAGCTTGGACGAACAGGTAAGTGATAGTGATGGTGATGCCATCACTATCACTATTTGCCGTTGCGGTCGTTGCATCATCGCCATTCCAGCTTGGTCAGTAACCTCTCGCCATGCCGCTATCGTCATCCCGTCGCCATCAGGCTATCGTCATCATACAGGCTTCGTGATACAGTCGTTACGTCATTGTCGTCCTTCACTCGTCGTCATCCGATTCTTCGCATACCGTTGTCATGGCATCGCCGTCATTGTTTCGTCGTAATTCAGTCGTGGTCATGCATTCGTTGTCATCCCCCGGTCGTGATACCGTCGGTGTCGTTCCATCGTCATCATTCTGACTGCATCATCCGACTTTAGGCATGTAGTTAACGTCACACGATCCTTGTCACACAGTAACCGTCATACCATTACCATGTCACCGTCGTCTTGCTGTCGTTTTACTATCGTCATTCCTTCGGCTACGCCCTCCCATTATCGTCATGACGCCGTCGCCGTACACCGCCTTGATGGTTCCATCGACATACTCCTTCTTCGTCACTATCGCAATTATGCTGTCTTCGTTCAATCTTGATTGCGCGCTACCATGGTTATGCCATCGGCACCATTGCGTAATCGTCAGGCAGTCGTTATCACGCCATCGCGGTCGTGCATCTTCGTCAGCCCAGCTTCGTATCCGACTATCGTCGTGCCGGCGTTGTCACAGCGTTGTTGTCATGCACTCGTAGTCATCCCGTTGTCCTCATACCGTTGTCATGCCATTATCGTCATTTCGTCGTCATTCATTCGCTTTAATATCGTCGTGATGCTGTAGTGGTCGGTCCGTGGCCGTCATTCTAACTTGAACATCCGACTTTCGTCAGGCAGTCATCACGTTATCGTCGTGGTACAGTCGTCGTCATACCGTTGTCGTGCCGTCACAGTCACGCTGTCGTTTTTACCACCCTCATCCTTGCAGTGACGTCAACCCGTTGTTTTCATACCTCCTTCATCGCTCTATCGACGTCAGTCCAACGTCATTCTGTCGTAATTAGGCTATTGTCAATGAATCGTAATTATGCCGCCATTGTCATGTCGTCGTCAGGAAGTCACTATATCATGCATTCGTTGTCATAGCGTCGCGTTCAAACCGTCATCGCGTTGCCATCGTCGTCATTCCGGCATCGTCATCCGGTTGTTGTGATACCGTCATCAAACCATTGTCAACATTTAAGAATGGTCATCACATTGTCGCCACGACGTTGTCTTCATACCGCCTTTTTTTGTTCCATCGACGTCATTCTTTCGTCATTTCGTAGTGGTCAGCGCGTCGGCGTCATACATTAGTCGTAATGCCGCCATGCTCATGAGCGACAATGGCAAGTGAGTGTTATAGCAACGTGGGAAGATACCGGATTACGTCGCATGTAGCCAAAGCAACGGGAATCTCACAATGAAAATTACAGGTGTTAAATAAACTTGCCTTTAGAAATACGACATCGCGATATCGCACTTCATTGCTCGAATGCCAACCGCATTACCATTGACAGTAATCGCGAGATGAGTTCTGCTGTAATGTTTTTTGGGGGGCTGCATGCAAAACTTTTTCTAGAAATGTGATTGCACTGAACCAACGATCGCGGATACTGTGGCTTGTCTGGGTCACCTCTTGGCGCACCATCAGTTAGATTCGCGAAATCGCTAAATTAAGCGGGGAATTTAGCAAATCAATAGAGTCCTAGAGCCTCCGGTATTCCTCTGGACGCAGGCGGACTGGGCGTTTTGCCGGATGGGCGAAGGCGCGAGCGGCCTGCACGGTGCAGCCACATGTTGACGCAGAGTTCAACCAAACACAGAGCTAACCATGCTGTAAACTTCCAGGGCGCTGTTTCTGCCGCAGCAGTTACTTCGCGAGCTGCGTCGCGCTAACACGTCGCCTCCGCGTGTCCGCTAGAGCACACTCTAAATGAGCTTCAATGTAAAGCTAAGCCTGGCTGTTTTGCTATTAAAGCTTCTATCTTCGGGCGAAACTGCCAATTTTTTTTCGCTTTCTTTCTAAACGCGTGATGTCAATAAGTGTCCTCGAACACGTATCATAATTGACAATTACGGCATTTGTAGCACAATGTTTTGTTGAAAATGATTCATTTTCAAAGCTGCAAAAGCCGTTTGAAGTCGCAATGGAAAGTTTAGGCAGTTCCACCTACTAATAACCGTCAATCCCATGCCGGGTGAACCACCCTATAGTCGCAGCTCTCCTAGGTACCAGTGCCCGAATTCCCTCTAGTAAATTTTGTAAGAAACGCTATGCGTTACATTCTAGGACCTTGGTTGCGCCAACCGGTACGCACAGCGCAGGCTCATGGACCGCAGCGAGAGCTACCCCCCACCTTGTCGTTTGCTACCGCGCCGTGCCTTACGTAATATACGTGAGGGAGATTCGCTTCAAAAGCTGCTCGGCGTTTTAGGTTCCTTGTCAATATATAGCTGAGAAGATCTCACATATTGTAGGTAAACTTCCGATGGATTGCGGCAGATAAGAGCGGTCGTTGGCGCGCAAAAGTGCATTTATCTGTCAAAGAATTGAGAGCACGTTTACGGACAGCTCCCGAAAGACTTCCGGTTCGCCACCCTTCAACAACGGTAGTTACAATAGCCTACAAAAATTAGAACTCTCCAGCTATAGTACCAGTTTTGCTGTACAGTTAGAATGTTTGACAAGCGAACTTTATATTACTGCTAAGTATATACAACAAGAAAGCAGCATACATGAGTTGTACGCACGGGCTGCGTTCCTTATATCTCAAAACGCCACGAACATATATGCCTGTACTACAATATGCGGCAAAATACTTCTTTCTTAGCTAACTTGATTGTCAAAAAAGCGTGAGTGGCGTTTTCTTGGTGTCACGAACACACCGCTACCGCAGCGCAGATAAAATGGACTATATAGCAAACAACGCGGCGGAACCACTGTTCCTGCATGCTGTGGTGTTCCTCGTGCGTGCGCAGTTCATCTCTATAGCGTTCCTGTCACGGTGCCTGCATCTAGGACGGCGTGTAACCACGCACTTGCCTATTTGCTATGATTGGGCACTACCTTTACCGCGTCGAAGATAGGCACTTAGTTCGCAATAGAAAAATAAAGTACGCAAATCCAGCGCATCACTGGAGCGCAGTGCTGCAAAGAAACTTTGTTTTGGTGCGCCAAATGAACAGAGGAGAATGCCCCAGCCTGGTGCCAGCGTTTCGGCCCGAACTTTGTCACCAAAGGGAAGTGCCTCAGCCAAGTGTTGTCGTTTCGACTAGAATGCTTTGACAAGCCTCGTTCTCCACCCGTGCTTCGGCCAAGGTAAGCTCCTTGCCCTTGGCTCGCCTTCGTTCGGCGAACGACACCTTCGCCTGCGACGAAAACAAAAGCGACTGATTACCAGTAGTGTAAGCCACTCCACTTCCGCATTTTCTTTTCGCTCACGCGTTTATGAACCTACAAACAATGAACGGAGCGTAGGCTCTAAAAGAATTGCCGTACACAACTGTAGCGCCCATGGCGGAAGCGCTCCTAGCTAATTACTCACTCGCGTGCGAGCTGTGGACGCTTCTTTTGCAATCGCTCTCGAATTGCCATCGCTGCGGCATATCGAGATATCTCAATTAAGAAGCGGACGAAGATGCCGAGGTCTATAGTATGATTAGAACAGTTTCGTTCTTTAAGAGACCGATTCTGGTATCTCGGTCCGCGCCGCTTTACTGAGAATAGCGGTTTACGCGACGTCGGCAGTGTTTCAAACCGAATACCGCCCTTCGCCTACGGTGACGGGTTTTCCCCGTATCTAACCGAGTCACATCACTCCAAGAGAGGAGGGGCGTATGGGGATGCGGAGGGTCTCGATGGGGCAGCGGAACGAAAGTCACCGGGGGAGGGGAGGGGGGTTTGCAATGACACGCCGTGCTCGGGTTGAGACGGTTCCTCGGCGATCGCCACGGCGTGCCTAGGGGCGTTTAAAAAATAAAGGAAGAAAAAGGAAAGCCGCCAGAACTGATCCTCGGCGAATAATTGGCAGAGCGAGTTCCTCTACATTCGAAGAGGTTCGACAACGTTGTGCTGCCGAGAGGGGTGTGGAACGGCAGCGACGACTGGACCGGATGAGCGAGGGCAGCACTGCGAAGCCCAGTGTCGGCAGCCATCTTCGACTACTGCTTTATCAGCTATACTTTGAGAAGCGGTTCGTGAATAACTCCCTTGGCAGGTTGCGCGATGGCTGTGGCTCCGGTGGAACTATCGCTATTGATTATCTGGGAATAAATTATCGTTCACTGCTACACCAAAACATTTGGCAGCTATTCACTTGCTTAGACAATCCTCTTCATTTGTTTCTGCGTGCTATCGTGGACACGCACGGTATCGCCCTGCGTCGAAAATAGAAATCTGGGATGTATATCGAGTCTAACGGTTCCAATGGAACCGCACTCAGAAAGATCACCGCCAAGACGGAGAGTGCTCTCGGCCTCATTCGGAGGATCGCCAACAGGCACCGGGGAATCAAGGAAGAAAATCTCATCCGCATTATACATGCTTTTGTTCTCTGCCACCTTTCATACTCGGCGGCCATGCATAATTGGCATGTGGCTGAGAGGAACAAGCTCAATTCACTCATCAGAAAGGTTTTTAAGCTTGCCCTCGGCTTGCCTGCAAGCACCCAAACCGAAAATCTGTTGAAGCTCGGAGTCCACAACACGCTCGAAGAGATTATCGAGGCACAAGAGCACTCACAGCTGCTCAGGCTATCCGGCACCCCGACGGGCCGCAAGATACTCGACGAGATGGGCCTCAATCCTGTCGACCAGTGCCCTGACGCCATGCGGATTCCCAGCGACATCAGGTCTCAACTGCACATCGCGCCCCTGCCCCGCAATATGCACCCCGCAAACAACGTCGGCAGACGTCGGGCCAGGGGTAGAGCTCTACTCGAGCATGTCCGCAATAACCACATTGAGGCAAGCTTCGTGGATGCCGCGGCATATGTCCAACAAGAGGCATTCGCCGTCTCCATCGTAGACTCCAATTCAAGTCTCACTTGCTGCGCTACGGTACGCACTTCAAGGCCCGTGGTAGCCGAACAGTTTGCAATCGCGCTGGCTGTGCTCGATGGTCGCAGAGAGGCAATATATAGTGATTCCAAGGCAGCCATTAAGGCCTACCAAACCGGCATGGTCTCCCCCCAGGCCCTCCGCATTCTCCAAAGCGCCAAAAGTATCTCTCCGCATTCTTTATTTTGGTTTCCCGCTCACTTGGGGTCGATTGAGGGTTCTCCCTCTAACCCTAACGAGGGCGCACACGAGGCCGCGCGAGGACTGACTGACCGCGCCGCCTCAGCAGTCCCTCAGCCCCGCGGGGAACCCTTGCTTACGTTTAATGAGATCACTACGCACTACTATCTGTCAAGACGGGTCTTCCCCCTCCCGCACCCCGCCTTATGTAGGGCGCGGGCGGTTACCCTTCGACTTTTACAAGCCCGTGCGTACCCTAACCTCGCGGTTTTTCATGCCATATACCCCGAAAGATATCCCAGTGCGGACTGCCCTGCCTGTGGACTAAGGGCAACATTGGACCATGTGTTGTGGGAGTGTGAAGCCATCGGCTCCTCCTTCAGCGAGGATAGGTGGGCTGCGCTCTTGGGCAGCCCCGAACTCAACGACCAAACCCTGGCCGTCCAGAGTGCCCGCGATCGGGCCGTCAAGCTCGGCTTGGCGGTCCCTACGTGGGACTAGCCGGGTGGCGCGGGATCTCCCCTGCGTCTTCTCTGGACCAAAATAAAGTTACTTCATTCATTCATAGAAATCTCACCCGGATAAGAATCGAACTTGGGTATACACTGTTCGTGAATCACCTTATGAATAAGTGTAGCTAGTGGAACTAATGGCGCGGGCACGTTGCCCTACGCCGGAGATCTCTGAGGCCCATGCACGCATAGCGTGTCCCGCAATAGTTAACTGAGGGATCCCTGGCAGTCGTTCAGCCACCATAGGAAGGATGGGTGTTACATGGATTTGTCGGATCTCTGTACTTCCGGATTCAGACGTTCTTGTGGCTTTGCTTGTTACGCTTTGCCTGCCTTCATTATCTTAAATTTCAGAGTAACCTACAATTTCCTAAGTGTACCAGACTATCGGCGCACGCAATCGCTGCTAATCGCAGTGGTTCAGCCTGTCGAAATGGTCAAGTCGAAACCCGCTGGTTCGCCCGCGAGAAATTCATCCTATGCCCCTATGCCCCTTGTCCTATGCCCGTTGTCGATGCATGCGTCCGTGGCGTAATGGTTTCAATATCGGGCCTATTTGCTAGAGGTTTTGTGTTCGAATCCGGCCTTTAGCCCCATCAGTCACTAATTGCGATCGGCTGTCGATAAATTTGTAAAATTTACACAGTTATTTGCCAAGGTGCTGGAGACTGCGTGGAAAGCAAGTCAAGGTGGGATGAGAATGACTCTACATGTTATAGAGACTCATCACTATTACATAGTAATTAAATTTTCATTTATTGTAGCATCAGTCATGCTGCGTTTCATTAAAAATATTGAATCACCCGCTCGAATTACATGCAGTGGCTACTTATTGAGTGCAAGCAGTACACTACAAGAGGAAAAAAAATCTTTCGCAGTTACATACACGAACCGTCCCACTGCAAACATCCCGTCAGAAACGGTAGTGCCTTCACCAAAGCTGTCGTCTAAAGCGATACATTTCACTCAGACGTGAAATAGATGTACTTTAGCGAAGCACAATGATCAATTTACTCAAAGCTTAATGTTCGTTGTCTATTCCTTGCAACTACTGTAGAGCAATGACAACAATAAGTCGCGTCCACAAACGTGTACGCCGTGACTGAAGGGGTTGGACAATTATGATAATGTTTAAATAATTATTTATTACAGAGCACTGTGTTAACAGTGCTCTGTAATAAATGAGTTAACAAAGTCACGAAGCCGTTTACAGGCTTGTGAAGACAAGGGCTAAATCTTTTGAGTGTGTCTGTGAAAAGAGAAAACGCGGCGAGGAAAAGTAGAAGAGAGAGGACGCGCTGCTTGGAACTCCGTCGTCTGACATCATGAACTCAAACGGTGTGCTTTGTTTCCTTTTTGTGTCTTCCATGTTTCGTGTTTCCTGAGCTCGCTAACAGACTTGCGAAACAGAGTTTCTAATTCATCGTGTTGTGTGTTTGTATGTTTTCTTGGGTACAAGAATAGTAAGAGAGTTCATGCACGTGGTCCTTAACCATGCTGTGTTCCTTGATATGTACAAGCCATATAGAGGTGTACAAGCCTCTCCATAGAGTATCAGTCCTGCGCGAACTGCATTTCAAACAGCCGCGTTCGTCGCTTGGCGTGACGCCCACAGTGTGAACGGGCAAGTCAATTTAAGAAGCTGCAAAGTTAAATAAATCATGTTCGTAGGTTAGCACCAGATGTGTACGCAACGAATTACATGTAAGGAATTACTTGCCATCAATATTTTTTTCTTTATTTGGGGGGGGGGGGGCTTTTTGCGATTACTTTGTTTACACGGTAACGTTGACTGTAATTCAGTTACTTATTTTTACAGTAACGAATTACATGTAACCAGTTGCTTTATTGACGATGCGAGCTGTCACCGGCGACCGAGGTTTGAGAATCCGAGTTAGGCGAAATCTGTGCACAAGCACGCGTCCGAGATCGTGCCACGCATCAGGCTTGCGATTGCGCGTGTTGAGACATGGAAACCCGGGAGCTCACTATTTGTCTCCTCACCGATCCGTGCGCCGGCATTTCTCAATAACGAAGGGAAATGTGGGTGTTAATGCGTGGAAATTGCATACCGCCAACTTTTTTTTTTAATCACTTTTCGTTGGCGGCCCAACCGGGAGCTTCTTCCAAGTCGCAGCAAGAATGAGGCGCTGCGCTTCAGAGAGGACCAAAGTGCTGAGTAACCACCATCTTGCTCTCAACACATCTGTATCTGGTAAAAAAAAATTTGAGCACCCGACCAAGAACTAAAGCAACATTTGGTGAACAATTAAAAGCCGTTTCGGTTCCCACAAGGGAGCCCTCGGAACGACTTTGGGTGGACGACAGTTTTCCCTTGCAGAACAGAGTTGCGTCACTGGTAACCATTACCCGCGTCTGTCCTTCTGCCATATTTGGTTATTGCGCAGTCCTGGAGCAATTTGACACCGACGAGTCATGCCTGGCCATCCGCTCAGTGAACGACGACCGAAGTTGGACTAAGCATGAGCTATACGTCTGCTTTTATTTTCATTCTTTCGCATCACAGTGGCGGAATACAAACACGCAGAAGAATGAATACCGGGTCGGACGGAACAGACGAAGTATTTTCACGCCTGGGCGCAAGACTACAAGCGCCCCCTCAGAGCGCGTCGCGGTGTTCATTGCGTCATCCATGTCTAATGCAGCGCCGCATGGCAGGCGCGAGCAAAGCCGGTTCTCACTTCTGCGCACTCTCGCATTGTACGCTACGGCGAAAAGGAAGTCGTTGCAACAGGCCTCTGAAGCTTTGATGAGGTGCGACGCAACTTCGCAAATAGGCGCCCGCCTGAGAAATTCATGAGGAGGCACTGCTCGGCACCGTACAGCGGCCAGCGGTCCTCAGTCAGGAAACGAGCCGCGCCGAATTGCAACCGGCTGCAACATGGCGCGCCGGCATGTGTACTTACACGCGAGGATGTCGCAGGGACGCCGTCTAGAGCGTTGCGCCTTCGGATCGGCTTTCGGGGCGTGTGTGCCTCGTAAATATATGTATGCGCCTTTTGCGACGTAAACGATTTCTGTCTTCCTTCTCTCTCTTTCCCTCTCCCCCTCTTTTTTATTTTTTGACTGCGTGTAAACGCAAGCACCCCTTCCAGTGTTTGCTTTAAGGCGGCGGTGACGAGGAGCTCACTTCCGGCGGTGAGAGCCGAAAGACCGGAAACGACGGAGGAAACGTCTTCCGGTCCTTCCTTCCTTCCGTTCGTCCGTTTCGTTTGCCCTCTCGGGGAATGCGTGTGGATTACGAAACGGTCGTCTCGAAATGTACGGCCTATTCCCAAGGGCTTCGTGCATGTTCTACTCTGTACCAGTAAATTTGCGCAGACTGGGGGAAAGAAAGAAAAAAAAAAGGTGTAAATGCGCATCTCATTAGGGCTTTTCACAAAGTAGCCAGAGAGCAGAAATGAAATGCAGGTTGGTCATTCGGACGTCCGCGAAGCTTGCTACCTTGCGCTATGGTTGCAAATTGCGCGCGTGCGCAACTGTATTCCGTCTCTCCTAATTCCACGCAGCGCGGCGAATGTTATTGTACGGGTCGCGCCAGACAACCAGAATAGAGAAGCAGAACAAATGATACTCCATTGCCCGCCTGTAATCACCCTACTCATGACGCCGACTGATTGGGAGCTTTGTCGGAAGGATTAGGCAGCGCTCAATGGGCGAGGCGTGCTGCTCCATTCTCACAACGCACAAACGGGTCTCGTTATACTACTTCATACGGGAGTGGAGGGGGGGGGGAGATTTATGCCATACAGAATTAAAAAAAAACCTGTGTGGCAGACAGCGTAACTGTACCTTCCTTTAGCTAGATTACCCGAAGCGGCAGACATTACTCGCAGGAGAAATCGAAATGCATGATTGACTAACAAACAAACAACTGCTAGTTAACCCTTCAATTACTTTCTTTGTGGCACACATGACAATATGTGAACTGTTGCCGGCCACATTGCAAGGCATATCCACTTGGGACGAATTCTAAGGCTCACACTGGTCTCCAGATGTGCGCCGTGAAACTTGCCGTAAATACTCTAACTGCTATATCAAACTTACGGACACCCCAGACTTTTATTGTGATATCAATTATAGGAACACCCCAGGCGCATTTCCGCCGTCGGTGTCGCCGTGATGTTCTATATAATGTACAAGTGGAATCGTGAGACTTGAAGGCATATTTAGCGCCAGCAAACAAGGACGGAAGGGAGACGAAAACTCAATGCGCTATTTATCAACACGCCCAACAAATGGCAATGCTACAATTTATTTCGCGAGGCTTATAGCGCGTCAAAAGACAAGGATGAAAGGAAGATGTGAAACACCCAGGCCCAAGTGAAACAACACCGCGCGCCGTATGCTGTATGTGTGAGCGAAAACGTGCGAGGGTGAGCCAAGGATGGTGGCTCGCTGTCGCGCGCAGAAGAGAGGAAGGGGGGAGGGGAGTGCGTGCCGTCTTCCACCGCACGCAAAGCACCGGGGAGAGGAGGTTGCCGTTGCCGAGGAAGCGTTCCCGCGCGGGCCACGCTTCGATGAGTACAGAGTCTAGGTGCACAGAGGGCTGATAGCTTCGTGTGCGCTGCGTGCGCGCCGCTTAGTTCGCGCTGAAGCGAGAGGCAACGCGAAGCTCAGTTCGCTCGCTGCAGCTGCCACTCTTCCTCATGCCAGCGTTTTGACAGGTGTCCGCGCTCATAGAGTGAGATGTGTTTATGTCTGGCTGTGCGCGCGTGACACCATGCTTGTTAATTTAGTGAGTAAGCGAACACTTACGAGCTTATACGGCCGCTTAAACTACTATCATTATTTCATGTGCATGTCTGTCTAGTAACTTGTTAACGCAATAGATGAGTTGCCTTTCGGGCGAAACTGTGACATTTTTTTTAACAAAGCGCCGTTTTCTGCATTGAAGCGCAAAAGTAACTGGAACGCCTATGTATTTTGTCACAAACTTTGGGAATTATCTGGAAGCTGGCGTCCACACTGAAAATTCGCTCTATTGCGAGCTCACCGGCTAGAATTCGTAAATTATACGGGCCATAGCGATATGAATTAAAAACTTTAATTATATCCTTCTTATTAATTACTCGTTTATGCAACTCGATTTCTCGTGAAAGTAACACTGCATTACCGCGCGCCATCGCACTATGGAATAGCCTTCCAAATAATATTGTTTCGGGCGTAAATAAAAGGTCCTGCCAAATTTCGTGAACTTTTAGAACTTCACATGTTCGCTTGACTATGTTGTACGACTTTGTACTGTATTCGCCTTTGTAACGTTTTTCGACTTTGTTTTGTATAGTATTCCCTTTACTTTATATGTATTTTTTCCAATGTTTACCAGTGTCCTTTTTTACAATGTACAAACTTTCTTGTTTCTCCAAACTTTCTTGTTTCTCTGTATATTTCCGTACCACCCCCTCCCCTACCCTATGCTCCTCCGAGCCTGTAGGGTAAACGGAGTAAATAAATAAATAAATAAATAAATAAATAAATAAATAAATAAATAATGTACGCCTCATTGAGTAATCTAAATGAAAAAGTTAAATTACGCGTTCTACAGGTGATATTTAAAAACATATCGGCATGGGCTAAGTAATACTAATAAAGAAACACCCGGTGAACTACAATCACAAATTGTGGACGCAAGTTTACATCAATACTCGTCTTACTTGCGCATACTTGTGCTTCCACTCAGGTGGCGTACTGCGTTTTGGCAGCAAGCGCGGGTGACGCGCTATATATATATATATATATATATATATATATATATATATATATATTGCATTTCGTTTTTGCATCGAGCGTGGTATTTGCGTTTTTGCTCGAGCGTGGTATTTCAATATATATATATATATATATATATATATATATATATATATATATATATATATATATATACACACACACTCTAATCTCTACCATTCCCTCTGTGCCACGCGACCTGCTTCATACTTCACACACAACATATACTTTTTAGCACTTTGACACTCCTAGTGCATTGGAAGATTAAAAGTTGAAACCATGTCAACGGCATGAAGTAGGCTTCTCCGCTTCGTGCCTACTTTTGTGGAGAAACCAGCTTTGACGAAGACTTACCGCTCATCACGTCCACGCTGTGGCAGTTTGAAGCGCCATACGAGTCGGTAGTTGGTATATCCAACGCAAATAAATGTTGAGAAGCCCTGAGCCCATTTGTTTCGCTGACCAAGATACTGCTAAATAAACGCGCAACTATTTGCAATTGTTTTGACCTCTGTGGCAGGGGCATTTGATGTTCTAACTGACGTCGTCCGTTTAGTTTTGTGTCTTGCTTTTAAGAAGTAATTTTCTTGTACTTCTGTAGTTGGTTCTACCTGTATTCTCCGATGTGAGCGTTTTGCATTGTCGCTGGCGATGAACCGGCAAGACCTAAGACGCGACTTTCTTGCAAGGCTAACCCTTCAGACTGATTTTCATTTTCTTTCGAACGACAAGTTCGCGCCTCTCCCCTCTCTTCTTCCTTTGCTGGCACCGCGTGCTTCGTGGCCCAGGCTGCGCCAGAGGGGCCCGCGCTTGGAGAGATGGAATCATGCTTGCCAGTGAATCCGATTGTAACGCCGAGGGGCTGGAGACAGTGACGGCGAGGGAGTAGGAAGTGGAGAAGATGAGGCAATGGCAATACTGTGAATGGTGGTGTTGTCGATGGAGGCAGGTTTGAGTTTGTCAGCGGAAACGACTGTTGGCTTGTCACTGACGTTAATTGTGAGGTGTTTGGGCTTGCGGTCTGAAACAAGATAGGGTTCCGCATATGGAGGTGCCAGTCACCGCCGAGTGGCGTTGGTCCGTGGAAAAACATGGGCAGTCGTATTCATGTTCTTGAAGGTGAAGGGTGCTGCGGTCTTTTGGAGAAGCTGGACGGGTCGAAGCGCGGTGAACGAGTGTTGCCGTTCGTTGGAGTAGTGAGGGTGCATCCCAGGTTGCAGAGACGGAGAGGCTGGACGAATTCGGCCGTAAGACGCAGGGCGGTGCCACAAAGGAACTGGGCCGGGGAACTCTGCAAGTGCTCCTTAAAAGCAGCACGGAGACCGAGAAGTACTACTGCAAGGACATCAACCCAGTTTGCCGAGTCGTCATTGGCCCTGAGTGCCGCCTTGTGTTGTGTGTGTATTCCGAGGCGGTGAGTAAGTTGTCGGAAGAGTGAACTCTCGAACTGTCGACCTCTGTAAGTTGTAATCTCGGATGGGGCGCCGAATAGTGATAACCATGTGCTTGTAAGAGCCTCTACGACAGTTTGTGCTGCGATATCTGGGAGTCATGTGACGTCATGCCGTCGAATAAAGCGGTCGACCATGGTTAAGGCATAAAGATTTTGTTTTGATGGAGGAAGAGATCCGATGAAATGAATGTGACCCTTCTGGAAACATTCACTGGGCGGGATGAATTACTGTTGGGGACTTCGGATATGGCGATGTATCTTCGCTCTTTGGCAAGCCAGACAAGTGTGTGCCCATGCCGGAAGATCGACATTGATTCCAGTGTGAGCGAGAGAATGTAAATGTTCAAGTATTCGGCGTCTGAGATGATGCGGAACGAAAGGGCGATAACGACCAATGGACACGTCACAAGTGGAGGAGTGCGTCGTCCTTGCTCGGAAAATGCCGCAGGTCCACTTGGTATTCTCCTTTAGGTGTTGAAGTTGCTCGTTGTTTTGCTGCGCGGCGACACATTCATCTTGCGAAAACCCCATGATTGCAATGGCTTCGACTGCTGCTTCACCACGAATAACACGTAGCGTTGCCACCCCTGCCCTCTACAGATCTCACTGAAGTGATATCTCAGCGCTAGCAGTAACGCTTCGTTAGCGACGCACTTGAAGAGTGTGTTGACGTCACAATCAACCCTGCTGCACTACTGCAGGGAATATCTCTACTCGTACGCTACTTGTAACACGTCAGGGGGTGCGACGGCTGATGGAAAGTCGCAGTTGATGACGACGCGATGACGTAATCCTAACCGAAGACCCACTACGTCTTCAGCGCCATCTAGGGCGGAAAGGACGCGATTGTCAAAGAAGGCAACAGTGATGGAGATCCTGTAAACGAACCAAGAAGTTTGACGGTAAGGGAGGCGATTCGACAGTCACCAGCATTACTTTGCCAGCAGCTCCTGCTTTTCGCCGCTGAGCAAGTGTGCTGTGAACCTTAGATGCTAAAATGTTTGGCTGCAGTTGCACATTATGTCAGACTAAGTGTGAGCAAAAAAGTGAGACTTATTTTAGTGTGTCTCGCTTTAATATATGTTAAATAAGCATTTTATTTTGTTGAATGACTTCCACATTCTCTCTGCTGAGAACCGTACGGTGGGCGACCTTTACAACGAAGGCACCTGTATAACGAAGGAATTTGGAGGTCCCGAGCCCTGCGTTATAAAGGAATTTGACTGTACGCAGTTTGCTACTTGTAGAAGCCTTTCCTCCAGTTTCCTTTATTTCCCTCTTCTTCTTCTTTCTCCTTTTATTCCCTTTACCCCTTTCCCCTGTACAGGGTAGCTATCCGGTGCTAATTACACTGGCTAACCACACTGTCTTTTCTCCCCTTTGTCTCCCCCCTGTAGAAGCCTGAGGGTTCAAATGGAAACAGCACTATTAGAGAGGTTTAGCTCGTAAGAAACGCATCACACTTCATAAAATGAGATTTTCGTTCTGGAACTTATTTTTTCGTTCATAGTTTTGTTTTCATAATAATAATAATAATAATAATAATAATAATAATAATAATAATAATAATAATAATAATAATAATAATAATAATAATAATAATAATAATAATCAGCCTGGTTACGCCCACTGCAGGGCAAAGGCCTCTCCCATACTTCTCCAAATACACCGGTCATGTACTAATTGTGGCCATGGTGTCCCTGCAAACTTCTTAATCTCATCTGCCCACCTAACTTTCTGCCGCCCCCTGCTACGCTTCCCTTTCCTTGGAATCCAGTCCGTAACGCCTGATGACCATCAGTTATCTTTCCTCCTCATCACATGTCCCGCCCATGCCCCATTTATTTTTCTTGATTTCAACTAAGATGCCATTAACTCGCGTTTGTTCCCTCACCCAATCTGGTCTTTTCTTATCCCTTAACGTTACACCTACCATTCTTCATTCCATAGCTCGTTGCGTCCTTCTGAATTTAAGTAGGAGTTTTGTTTTGTAGTAGTAGTAGAAATAGTAGTTTTGTTTTAGTAATGAGAAAATGGTTCAGTTACTGCTTAACACCGGAGCGAGAATTTAACAGGTTGAACTGGCTGACGTTCATTTGCATCACCGAATAATAATGACAGGGGAACAACTTCAATTTATTTCATACCTAGCACTCGACTGTGCTCCTCACATGTACAGAAAGACTAAAAAGAAGAAGAAGGTAGACGTGTCGTTCTTCAGGCTGTAAGTAGTCGAAAAAAAAGTAACATTGTGGAGTGAGTGAGTGAGTGAGTGAGTGAGTGAGTGAGTGAGTGAGTGAGTGAGTGAGTGAGTGAGTGAGTGAGTGAGTGAGTGAGTGAGTGAGTGAGTGAGTGAGTGAGTGAGTGAGTGAAAACACTACTGAGCTCTAGTAATAACATTGTGGAAGAACACGTCGGAAGCATTACGTTGTTTTTATCACGCTTTACATCAGTTCACAAACCAGTGGGATCGAAAGCGACCGCCCATCTAAGAAGCGCTTCACTTCAGCAATTGTACAGGGTCGCAGCTGTCGTGCACGGAGCTTTAAAGAAAGGCTAATAAAAACGGAGCTCGTAAAATAGCACGAGTAAAATCACGTGCATGTTATTCGGAGTCCAGTCGAGAAACCGCAAGCATTTTTGTTTCTTACGTTCAATCATTTAATGGAAAATAATTGACTAACTTTTGTATTGTTGTCCCAATTGTCAGATGCCAATTAGGGAGTCGTAAATAATCGTAAGAGACACCAAGTGTGAGATGCTTCTAGTCAAGTAAACATGGCGCGCTTATTTGCTTCCAACGAAGAGAGAAAAACCGCCTAGTGTAAAAGATATCATGTGTCTAGGGTCATGCGGGTTGAGTGACCATGCGTGCAGCCCGCGTAGATGCTGGCGCCCTGGTACTCTCTGATAAACTTATTTTAAACATTCTATGCTGTGCCCATGGCCTTCAGGATTGCGAGTTTTGTTGCTTCGGCTGTACCACTTGGACGGAGAGAGCGTTAAGTTCACCTGTGGGCGTGGTTCGCTCCCTCTCCGCACGACGGCGCTCGTAGCCGAGAGACTTTCGGGCGCTCTGGAACGGTTGCTGCGGCTTGGATAACGCTAGAAAAAAATATTTTACACTACTTTACGATTCCTTACAGAGTCGCAGATGACGACTAAACGTGTGCGAGGTGCAAAGAGCTTTCTGACGCCGATGTATTCTCAAAATGTGTTCATCGCTCCCACATGTCCTCCAGGAATCGCAGTACCTTGTGGCCTCCACGGCAGCTGCGGTGGGCGAGGTTATGATACCAATGAGACCTTGTTCAGCGAAATGTCTTTGGAGGGCCTTTCGTCTAGCTAGTCTATCTATAACGGTGCGGAGTACAAACTTGCGCACGGAGCTGCCGCATCGCGCAGAAGCTTTGCAGAGAAGCCAACTTGCTCAGCTCGCTATTATGCTGATAGGTTTGGAAACCTGCCAGAGGCCTAACTGGCTGCGAAGGCTAACGCAACCCATTTAATATGGGGACCTCAACGGAAGCACGGCAGGGGTTGCTTTAATTTTGTTTACTTTAAATCTGGGTCCAGCAATATTCAAAATTTCGAACACGAATCGAACCGTTCTTGCTATTCCCATGTGTATTCAGTTCGAGAACTTCATTCGCAACTGCCTAATATTCGTTTCTGTGCATATGGAAATTAACGAGACCTACTGGAGTCCCGAGAAAGAGGGACCAACGTCGCAAGTAAGAACTGTTCCGAATGATTGTGCGGCCTGAGAGCCGGCGGTTATCTTGCAGAAGCTGCAGTTCCTGAGCGAACGCACGGGGGCAGACGACTTCTGCTCAGTAATTTCCAGCCATTCTACGTAAAAAAAAAAATACTTCGTTACTTCGTTTTGAGCAAGCCTATATAAAAATTTGCATGTTTTCTGGATATAGGCGAAGGAAATCGTTTGACCAGTCTCAAGACTGCTTACACTCCTTTCAAAAAGTGCGTGGCACTGTACGTATCAGACTCATCTTCAAGGAGCAGATCTGCGTGCTTCTGGCGGCTTACCGTTCCCTTCTGGTATTACTATCATTGTCATGGCTCGGTAGACAACTGATGCGATCATTTCTCATTTACGGTCGTCACAGCTGATAAATCTTCCAGTTCCGAACGACGCTACATACGTCTATCAAATAATGTAAATACACCTTGTTTACTTTTATTTTACCTTGAAAATTTCACTCAATCTTTACGTTTCATTTTGCTTAGAAGTGGGAAAGATATTCGACTCAATATTCAAGCGTAAGTATTTCTAGAGT
Source organism: Dermacentor variabilis (assembly GCF_050947875.1). Taxonomy (NCBI): domain Eukaryota; kingdom Metazoa; phylum Arthropoda; class Arachnida; order Ixodida; family Ixodidae; genus Dermacentor; species Dermacentor variabilis. The sequence continues at coordinate 54,262,477 of NC_134575.1, forward strand.
ATTCGTATTTGCTTGGGAAAGTTCAATATTTCAACAACTGAAATTTTTATAAGCGCTTTTTTTCATCCCGTCCTCTCTCTCTTTATCTCTCTCTCTCTCTCTCTCTCTCTCATTCCAGCATAACTCATATTTAGGTGAATAAAAGGTGCCGCATTCAGGCCATTAGGGCTTCCACGGATTCCCGGGAAAGTTTTAATTAGGTAATGACGTAGGCGCTGTATAAGACTGTGTAGAGAGACAAAAGCCACTCGAGAGGAAGTGCTTCCAGGTAGGGAATGCGGACCTACCAGCGCCCGGACTTCGAACGGTTAATTAAGGCCCTTAGGTGCCCCAGGCCACTTATGCAACTTTCTTAAGAAGAAGGCACGCACGCATTTTTATAAGTAGAGGTCGTTCTTTTTTTTTCTTTTGGCTTCACAGATTTCTTTTTAAAATGAAAAAAATAACGTGTATGGGCTGAAAGTTTTTGTAGAGGAGTTGTGGGTGAAGCGGGCATACCTTTACTGCGATAGCAATTATATTGTTACGGTTAATGTTAAACCGGCTTTATTTAAGGGACGAGATTGATGGTAAAGTCAAGATGGCGTCCCGAGGTTGCACCAGCTAACGTCTTCTTCCTCTTCCTCTCGCCCGGCTCATGCCGTAGCAATCCCCGGTTGCCAGACGATGCCCGCTTGGGCAAGTCCAAATCACTCGGAAAGCGTAGGGTGAAACCGCTTAAGACGGGCAACATGTACTAACTGGGTCCGGCTAGACCGACGACCAGCCGACGTCAAGCGTGCCACCACGTACGTCAAGTCACTCAAGCGATCTACAATGACGAATGGGCACGTGTACTGGGGTAAAAACTTTTCGCATAAGCCGCGTTTACGTTCCGTAGTCCACAACCACACAAAGTCTCCTTTGGCGTACGAGACAGACTGGTGTCGTCTGTCATAGCGCTCTTTCGATCGGTATTGCGATGCCACAGTACGAAGACGAGCGATAAGCCGGGCTTCTTCGGCAAGATAAAGCGTCTTGGCAACAGAGTACTCGCTGTGAAAGTCAAACGGTAGTATAGTGTCAATGCAGCTTAGCGGTGAACGTGCGTAAAGGAGATAGAAAGGACTGTAATCGGTCGTCTCATGCTTTGCAGTATTATAAGCATAGGTGATGAAGGGGAGTACGTCATCCCAGTCCTTGTGATCGGAAGATACGTACATGGCCAGCATGTTAGTTAGAGTTCTGTTCGTACGTTCTACAAGCCCATTTGTCTGAGGGTGATAAGGCGTTGAATGACGGAACTGCGAACTGCAGAGACGAAGCAGTTCTTCTACGGCGTCCGCAACGAATTGACGACCTCGATCGCTAATGATGACACGAGAGGGACCATGTCGACGAATAATGAATTGAAGCAAAAACGTTGCAACGGACGCAGCTATTGAAGATGGCATGGCCGCCGTTTCCGCGTAACGGGTCAGATGGTCGACACATACGATCACCCATCGGTTGTCGTTAGATGATCGGGGAAATGGGCCCAGAAGATCGATACCCACTTGTTCAAATGGCAGGCGAGGCGGCGGCAGAGGTTGGAGAAGACCTGGCGGAGTGGTCGTAGGGCGCTTGTAGCGTTGACATTGTTCGCAGCTGGCGACGTAGTGCTTGACTGTGTCCCGCATTCTGGGCCAGTAATAACGCTCCTGTGTCCGGTTCAAAGTTCTGATAAATCCTAGATGGCCAGAGGTCACATCGTCGTGCATGGCTCTCAGTATGTCCGTTCGCAGACCCTGCGGCATCACCAGAAGGAAGCGTGCGCCTTTAGCCGAATAATTGGTCTTGTAAAGCAGGCCGTCACGGACACAAAATCGACCGGTGGCTCCAGGACGCGATGCGGCTACAAATAGAGGTTCCAAACTAATATCATTTTCCTGCTCTGCTTTGAAAGTCATCGATTCTGGGAATGCAGAAGAAATGGGAGCGAAACAGTCATCAAAATTGTCTCCGTCACACTCCGTCGTCGTTAGAGGAAGGCGGGAGAGACAGTCCGCATCTGCGTAGCGACGCCCGGACTTGTAGGAAATAACGAAGTCGTACTCCTGCAGTCGAAGAGCCCAACGTGCCAGTCGTCCACTCGGGTCACGGAGATTCACCAACCAGCACAACGCGTGGTGGTCAGTAATGATAGTGAATACCCGCCGTGGTTGCTCAGTGGCTATGGTGTTGGGCTGCTGAGCACGAGGTCGCGGGATCGAATCCCGGCCACGGCGGCCGCATTTCGATGGGGGCGAAATGCGAAAACACCCGTGTGCTTAGATTTAGGTGCACGTTAAAGAACCCCAGGTGGTCAAAATTTCCGGAGTCCTCCACTACGGCGTGCCTCATAATCAGAAAGTGGTTTTGGCACGTAAAACCCCAAATATTATTATTATTATTAATGATAGTGAACGGGCGTCCGTAGATATAGGGTCGAAATTTTTGGACAGCGAAAACAGCGCCAAGCATTCTTGCTCGGTGACAGTGTAATTTCATTTCGCCTTAGTCAAAGAGCGACCAGCATAAGCCACAACGTGTTCAGCTCCTTGATGACGTTGCACTAGTACGGCACCGATGCAGATGCCACTGGCATCAGCGTGCACTTCCGTAGGTGCGGATGCATCGAAGTGACGCAATATGGGCCCTGACGTTAGTAGAAATTTTAGCTGGCGGAACGCGTCGTCGCAAGCCGATGTCCAGTTGAAAGGGACGGCTTTTTGGAGACGACATGTTAGGGGGTACACCACGTCGGCGAATCTTGGGACGAAGCGACGAAAATACGAGCACAGGCCCAAGAAACTCCTCAACTCCCGCACTGACTTCGGTGCTTCGAAGGAGCTGACTGCCATAGTCTTCTTTGGATCTGGCCTCACACCGTTTTTGTCGACCAGATGCCCAAGTACTAACGCCTTAATTTCTCCGAAACGACATTTCTTGGAATTTAGGATCAAGCCGGCTTGTTCAATACAGACCAAGAATGAGACGGCTGTTATGCTCACTCAATGTGCTGCCAAAAATCCCCACATCATCGAGGTAGCACAAACAAATTTCCCATTTAAGTCCTCGGAGGATAGTATCCATGAATCGTTCGAATGTTGCTGGCGCGTTACAAAGGCCGAACGGCATAACGTTAAATTCATAAAGACCGTCTGGTGTCACGAAGGCCGTTTTCTCCTTATCGTCTGGGTGCATGGGTATCTGCCAATACCCTGATCGCAAATCCAGTGATGAAAAGTAGGCAGCGGAATGTAGACAATCGATGACATCATCAATTCTAGGAAGCGGATACACATCCTTTTTGATGACCGCATTCAGTTTCCTGCAATCGACGCAAAACCGCCACGATCCATCCTTCTTCTTTACTAAGGTTACTGGTGCTGCCCATGGACTAGAGGGCTCTTGAACAACACTTTTCCGTAGCATGTCTTTCAACTGTTCAGCAATAACTGTCCTCTCTGTTGAAGAAACGCGGTAAGGCTTTTGCCGAATGGGGTGCGCAGATCCGGTGTCAATTCTGTGGCGAGCACCAGAACGCGGGAGTGAAGCCTGCTTGTCGCCTTCTGTGAAATCGAACACAGAAAGATGTTCCCACAAAACTTGCGCGAGAGCGTGGCGCTCATGTGAGGGCAGTGCCTTGTCGATCATTCGTAGGATCTGCTCTTCAGAAGTGCTTTGGTGAGGATCGCTAGTATGAGACTGCTCCTCCTCGCTTAGAACTGTAATGGAGCTGTAAGTAATCTCGTCGAATTCAGCGAGCTTCATATCGCGCGAGAGAACAGCAGGGGCGCAAGAACAATTGAAAGTCCACAAATTTGAGGCGCCATTCACTACTCTCACGACAGAGCGTGGTACAAGTACATCTTTCTTTGCGTAGCTCGACGTAAGTGGCTGGACTTGCGCGTCAAACGATTAAAGGTCGGCAGCAGCGAAGTTGACAGGGATACGTGACAGCGACCAAGGCGGTAGCAGCAAATCGTTGGAAACAACACAATAGTTTTTCACTGGTAGGGATGTGTCGGCAAGCGTGGCGAGAAGCGCGCTATTCAAAGTAATTTCGCCTGTGCCACAGTTAACGGATGCACCAAAATCCTGACGAAAGTCAATCCCGAGAATCACATCGCGAGTGCACCGCGGTAGTACGAGAAATTCTGTTTTAAGATCTCCTCCGAATAAAACACTTTCAACACAAATACCAAGAGGAACTAGGCACTCTCCACTGACACCACGAAACGTCACACCATCATTCCACGGGAACATAACTTTCCGACCCAGCCTCTCTTTGAAAGTCACACTCATGACGGAAGCGGTAGCACCAGTATCCACTAATGCTGTTGCACGTATACTATCAATTAACACACGCACTTTGTTCTTCACCATCATAATAAGCAGACGAGTATTTCGCAGAGGCGCAGACTGTCCGGCGACCTTACCTCCATCGGCCGCGCCGGCTAGTTTCCCGACGGCGGTGGTGACGCAGCACGTCGCCGTGGTGACGGTGAACGGCGTTGGCGACTGGTTGGGGGCGTCAGGCTGCGGTCTGAAGCTGGCGAGCCACTTCTTCTACTATATTGACGGAAGATATTCCGGGGTGGCACGCCTGTGGTGTTTGCAGTATCAGGGTCTGTCGGCCAACGGTCGTCATAAATGTCACGTTCAAAATTAGGCCCAGTTGGTGGTCGGCCATATGTTGTTGTCTGTCGGCGCCGGCGACAAAAACGAGCAATGTGTCCTGAGGGGCCACAGCTGTGACACACAGGCGATGCGCGACCGACGTTGTAAGCCTCGAGGTCAACCCTTGGACGCTGCGTATAATAAACGCGATCTTCCGAATTCCGATTCATGGTGGTAGCTCGACGAGTTCGTTGATCGTGCATCATGTCGTCGGGAAAGGTACGTCGGTGCTGTCGCAGCTGATCGACTCGACAGCCTGGAATGTCTGGCATGGCAGACAATGCGGACACAGCAGATGCATGTTCTTGAGGTTGGTTGGAAGCGCAACCAGGCTGTTCGACATCTGCCCCTTTGGTGTGTCGCTCAAGTTCTTCGCGGACAATTTGTCTTATAGTTGCCGCAAGGTCAAATTGAAAACTGTAGTCGTTTTCGTCAACGCTTGCCACCGTTGTGACATTTGCTAACCTGCCGAACTTTGGCGTGATATGGCGCAGCTTCAAGGCCTCAAATGTGCGGCAATGCTTGATGAGGTCGGCGACCGAGGCGAGACTCTCCTTTCCAATTAAATAATTGTAAACATCCTCGGCTATGCCTTTGAGAAGGTGTCCAACCTTGTCCTCTTCGGACATTCGAGGATTGATCGTCTTGCAAAGCTTCAGGATAGCCTCTATGTACGTAGTAAAGGTCTCACCTGGGACTTGAGCGCGCTGAAGCAATGTCTGCTCCGCTCGCTTCCTTTTCGTGGTGGAATTGCCAAAGCACTCTGTGAGGTGAGTAACGCAGCTGTCCCACGTTGTTAACGTATCTTGATGGTTCTCGAACTACACTAGCGCAGTGTCTGTAAGGAACAGAACCACATTGTCGACCTGAGCCGTGGAGTTTCAGCCGTTGTACTTGCTCACAAGCTTGTAGTGGGTGAGCCATTCCCCCACGTCCTCGCCGAATTTTCCAGAGAAAGGGCGGGGCTCCATCTGATGCATCCAGGCGCCGGTTGTTCGCACTGGAGCAGCCAGAGAAGGCTGTTGGTTGCCGCTGTGGGACATCGGGATCTCAAGTGGTGTTGGACGCAGTCGAGCGAGGCTCGGCTCCGGCGTGGTACTTGCTGCAGCAGCTCCGTCGTCTTGGTCGAAGTACACCGCACCTGCACCACAAAACTGTTATGGTTAATGTTGAACCGGCTTTATTTAAGGAGCGAGATTGATGGTAAAGTCAAGATGGCGTCCCGAGGCTGCACCAGCTAACGTCTTCTTCCTCTTCTCCTCGACCGGCCCATACCGTAGCAATATGTACACTCCTGGCGCACTTCTTGTCTTCGAATTGGCGTAACCGTGAGGTTTCGTGTGAAGTCCAAGGGCGATAAAATCATCATCGAGCGCCGTATGCTGTACGTGCGAGTGAAAGCTTGGGGGGTGAGCTCGCGATCGCGGCTCAATCTCGCGCACGCAACGGCGGAAAGCGGGGAGGAAGCGCGCCGCCTTCCGTCGCGCGCAACTCTTCGGGAGGGGGGGGGGAGCGTTCTACTCCGGGCGTCCCGGGCGTATCTTGAAACCCATCTGCGATGGGTACAGAGTCCGCGCTGCAGTGTGTTTTGAAGGTGTAGTTCGCGTTGATGCGAGCAGCTGCACGAAGGTCACTTCGCTCGCTGCTGCTGCCGCGTTTCCTCGCTGCAGCGTTTTGACAGCGAGTTTCCGCGGTCATCGAGTGAGATGCGTTCATGTTGGCTTGCGCGCGCGTGACACCATGCTTGTTAATGTAGTTAGTACGCCTACGTTTACGAGTTTATACGGCCAATAAAACTACTTTCCCTACTTCGTATGGCTGTCCGCTAATTTGCTATCCAGTCGCTGCTTTGCTCGAGGTCGTGGGTTCGATCCCTGACGCTGCGGACGCGTTCTGATGACGTAAAAAAACGCTCGTGTACCGTGCATTGAATGCATGTTAACGGTTCCAAGATGATGAAAGAAATCAGGAGTCCTGCATTATGGCGTGCCTCATAATCAAATTGAGGTATTGGCAAGAAGAAATCCCAGCATATATATTTAATTAAAAATTATGAACTTTCTCATTAGCGCCTTATAGGGACATTCTTTATGTGACAAATTTAAAGGCAGTCAGGTTATCGAGACTTCTATTTTTTTTTAATTTCCCGAATCACACTAATTCTAGATATTCATCAACGAGTTTCAGCACTCCATCCAGGCAATATTCAAACCGAGCGTTCCAGAGCGCCACTACGGCAGCCCCGCTATAATGTCAGACGAAAATGTCTCGTGACGAAGTGTGTGACGATGTTTGGAAATAGTTCACTCGTGCCCGTAAGATGACTTGCCGCTTTGCTTGGCAAGTCATCTTTATTTCTTTTTTCTACTTCATTTCATTTCAACTGCATCTTCATTTCTACTTCATCTTCATTTCTTTATATCTACGTTGTTATCACTTTACCTCCCCCTCCCCTCTCTCCCCAGCGTAGGGTAGCAAACCGGATCTTCTCCTCTGGTTAACTTCCCTGCCTTTCCCCTTTCCTCTGTCTCTCTCTCTTGCCTGACAAGCATCTGCCATGGCGGGTCGTCATTTAAACTTCGTCAGGAACCTCGTCACGGGACGGTTCCATCCGACGTAATAGCCGGGCTGCGTTTATGGTCCTCTCGGTTTCAATATTGCCTCGGTTGAGCGTTGAAATTTAATTATAAATTTATGGAATTAAGCGCGATCTTCAGGATTTCTAAGAAAACGGAGGCGCATAAAATAACACTGTTCTCATAATTTGTCACGTAAACTGTCCTAAGATTCTAAAAAGAAAATTAGCCTTTCGAGTTCCTGTGTTTGAGTATGTCAATGAGCGTTTTATTTATTTATTTTTTGTTAACACAACACTGCAGGCCAACATGTGAACCAGACAGGAGTAGATTTGTTAATCTGGTATTGATATGAAATGCAAACATTCAAAGGAGAAGGATAAAAAAAACGTCACAATAGAAATATCGATATACAATCCGAAGTATTGCGTAAGGTGCAATAACGTCACTGAGAATTTTTCCTGGAAAAAAATCAATTTTTATCTGTTTCGAGGGGCGAGCTAACACTGAGGGAAAGAGGGTTTTCCGCCTGAAGCCACTACAATCCAAGCCAGTGGCAGGGCAAGCGGCTTGCGTACGTGTTAACGTAAGCTAGGCTTTCGTACGCCGAAAGTGAGAACCAGCTCTAACATTTCCGAGATAACGTGCGAACTTAGCTGCCGAGGTGAGATGAAGGGTGCCGAAAATGTACGACACGATTAACTTCTTGAAGAGAGTGGGCGGGGAGGGGGCGGGGCGTGAGTGGGGCGATGAGAGTGGGCGGGGGGGGGTGGAGAAATAAGGTGGCACGAAATAACGAACACACTAACACGAGCAAAAGGACGCGTGCCCATTCGACATGAGCGGGACCAACTAGTTCAAAGCAAGATTGATGCTTGAACCATTCACTTCAAGGGAATATGCTGTTCTGGACTTTGTTGAATTCCGTCATATTGTAAATTTATGCAATGGTGGCATCTTTAACGAATCACAGAGACCGTAGCAGCCTTGTGGGCGAAACGGAATTGAAAAGATGGCAAATTCGACGATATATGGGTTCAACTTGGGCAAATGTTCAGAACAGTGTACTCCATCCATGTTAAGGAGCAAATGGGTCAGAAATGGCTACCGACCCTTTCGTAGAGTTTCCTGCGAAACTTACTACAGAAGGAACTCTGGAGTTAGCGCACACCTGAGGGGTGCTGCGAGCAAGGCGGTTGAGACAGCGTTGGAAAGGATGGTTATAGTATACGTGAACTTGACTGAACATCGTCCTACTGGCTTCGAACGGATTTGTGATTTTGCAAGCTGATCATATTCAACAAAACGCTGGGTTATAAGCGCCACAATTTGCAACGAATGCGCATGCGCGCGGAGTGTTAACGCCATCTGCATTAAGAAAAAAGAAAAACTATGATTGCTTCGAGATTCAGGCCGATATAGGTACGATAAAGCGCAGTAATTAAAGCCACAAGAACGTCTGAAGCCACAAGTGCGAAGACGAGACACATCCATGGGCTAACGATCACATAGATAGAGCATCGTTCCCATGGTGGCTGAGCTTCCTCAGCGCCAAAGTTCTCTCTAGTAATTATTGTAAGAAGTTCCATGAGCCGTTCGCTCTTATAGGCGGACAGGCTTGGCGCAGCCGTGTCAGGCCACGACGCTGTGTTCCTTCAGTTCTGGGAACGCGAATCTGCGTTAGACCTCCATCCTAATCAACTTCCGAGGAAGAAAAGGTAATTAACGAATTTTCGTTACTTGGTCCGCGAAATCACCGGTCAATGACAGCAAAGTACCCCCGCCTCAACTTACAAGCCCTCTGCAACAAGACCATGTACTTATTGCCTCTTTATATATAAAAAAATCCCTGTAGTTTAAAAGACTGTATAATGCGCCGTGTGTAAACCGATGCATTAACAACAACGACAACAACGGCGACAACGACGACGACAACGACAACAACAATGTGATGTTGTTGTGTTCAATTCAGGCAGCGAAATGTCGCCCGCCTCGCGGCCGGGTTCCGTCACACAGTCGCCGGACGTGTAGCAGGTACTCCCAGCGCGCCTGGTCGTTAAAAAAGAACCTGCAAGGTCGCGCCTCTTGAATAGAGCACTTTCGTTGATTCCAAGCCAGCTCCCGCGGGGGAAACTTCCGGGCCGCAAATTCCGGTCCCTAAACTTCCGCCGGGCCCTTCCGGGCTCCTGCACGGCAACAGCGGCATCTAGTCGAGGTTTTTCCCGCAGGTTCATTTAGGACGACGTCAAAGTGGGAGATGGCGTGACTGCTGCGGCCCGCGAAGCGAGAACACGAAAAAAGAATGCAAGCAACAACAACAACAACAACAACAGTGGAGCGACCGCAAGTTTTACGGGGATCCCGCGCTTCCGGTGCCAGGTACGGCACTGCTCCGGCGATCGTTAAAATCGTTCTCGAGTGCGTCTTCGTAGTTTTTTTATTTTCTTTTTGTACGTTTACATTTAAGCGACGTTATGCAGTGCGACGAAATTGGGAACGTGTTCGGTGTAGCGCGACTATAGTACAAGAGAACAAAGAGAGGAACACAGGAAGGCAGATGATGTTAACCAGTCAATAGTCTGGTTGGCTACCCTACACTGTGGCAAGAGGGCAAAGAGGAAGAACAGGCACACACACACACACAGCGCTGTGTGCGTTTCCTGCTTTTTCCCCACGTGGCCGTGTACCGCGGCTGCGTTAAATACGCTGCACGTCTTCGCAGTGGCACGCCGTCGAGTCCGAATCACAGTTGTTTTTTCACCCGCTTTAATTTCCATTAATTTGTCGTTTCTTTATTTCATTTATTACGCACAAGTAATTTCCCCTATGTTGTCCTTGGTGTCTGCGTTTGTTGGCTTCGTATGATATTCCAACCGGACGTTATTCTGGTTAACCTCCCTGCCTTCTGCTTTTCTCCTTCCTCCTTCGTATGATATTCTTGACAAGGTCATTCCTCGGAATGTTAAAAGTGACAACTCAAAAACAAGTGTCATGAAACAAAACAGCGGATGCCTTTTATGTTAAATATTCTCAGACCTTAAATATTAAAAGTGCGAAACAATTGTGGAAACCTGAAAACGATGTAATTTCTTGGCGCGGCTGAGCACTACCTCCGGGAGCGGTCCACGTAAGGGACCGCGTTTCTGCCAGAAAGCTCGCCTTCTTGAATAGCGTTCGCCGCCAGTGTTACCCGTTAAACGTCACGGTTACGTAAGCTGCAGTTGCCTGTAAGCGTGAGAAACAGTCGGGCATCTTTGAATGCTATTGCGTTCCACTCTCGAAGGCGAAGCTTATGCGTCCTCCAAGTGCTTTCTTTTTTTATTTTTTTCACAGGCGCCCATAATTTAAACTCAGATGAACAATACACGTGAAAATCGGGCAGACCACAAAAAGGAAAAAGAAGCAAAATAAAAGGAAAGGAACAAAGCAAAAAAAAAGCAAGATACCTTGTTAAAGCACGTCTCTCACAGGCTCTTCAGCATTGCTATGCGACATTTGAAAAAAAAAAAAAACAACCGTGAACCGATTTCTACTGCGCGCTTACTTTCCAATGCAACCAACAGTTTATTTATTTTTTCTGCTACACAATGGGCGACTGTTTAGTGTCATACCAGACGCCACAGTGCGTGTTGGGAAGCGAACGCCCAGAAGCGAGACAACCCCCGGGAGACTGCGGCATACATATGCAGCACTACACGCTATACAGGCACGCTCCTATAGCTGCACCGCCAGCTGTTGCGCACTAGAGACAAAGTGTATATGCGGAGTTGTTTTGCGAGGACTCCACGTCCGTGTATAGACGCGTGCTCGTCCCTGTATCACCTCCCGACAGCAGGTATACCAGCAGAACTTTTTGTTGGGCTAGTTGGCACATGTCACTGACTGAATTACTGAAGCGCCAAGCAGACGACACAAGAAGCGTACGTGTCGCTTCTTGTGTCGTCTGTTTGGCGATTTAGTACTTCAGTATAGCAGGTATACCGACGCGTGTACTCATGCGAAAAAAACAAACAAACAAACAATTTCTTCGAATCCCCCGGGTGTTATTCTAGAGTAGTGTGTTGCCAGTGCGGGTGAACAACATCGGTTCTGCGGAGACACCAATTGCCGAAGTCGGCGGCGCCTCTAATTGATTCTCGTTGGACGAAACATTTACGTAACTACCGCGTTTCGGCCTTTAGGCTTCGTTATCGCTGTAAAATTTTTTTTGTTGAACTTTATTGTTTTTAAGTCTGTGTGCACCCGTGTCCCGCTCTATGAATTTCGTAGAGAAGGCGTTAAGCCCGTTTCACGTGGTACCACTTTTTTTTTCTTAGTACAAGAAGTTCGCTTTCCGTCGCAAGCGACGAAAATTGCCGTCGAAGAATCCCACCTCCCTCCACTCTCTCCTCTCCGCATACGGACGACTGCGAGCAACCGATTGGTCATCGGTGCGATGACCAATCTAAATGACAAAACTAAAATTAAAGACAAGGAGGGGACGAGAACTGTCGAGATTGCGGCGACGGCTATTTCGCGGTTTGTTGTTTCGGTTACGGAGGCTGTTGGGAAGTGTGTGTCGTCCAAACCAATCCGGGAAACTGCTGTTTATTGAGCACAGCCGTCGATTGAGCAAACTGTACGTAAACGTCAGCACCGACACGCGAACAGTGCATATGAAAGTTCGTAGTGCAGATTCGGTTCTGTTCTATGCGTTTATTGACACGCTATAAGTTGATATAGTCGACCGATTTTCTTTTTCTTTCTTTTACGTTGGATTAGAGCGCTCATAGTACGTAGTTTCGCGTGCCCTTCTGCTTATTCGCGCGCCCTGCGAGTTGTAAATAGTGCGTGGTGTCCCTCACGAGAAGACGTGACGTTCAGATGTTTTCCCAATTTTCTGGTTTGTTGCGTGCAGTTCGCTAGTGGTATACGAAAACCGTCACGGCTGTAGCGCGGTATGGTTTTGCGGAAAGAGCAGTTTAAGGAATATGCGACTACGGTCGGACGGCTGTGTCGATGGGATGTGACACGACAGCGTAGCATCCGACGCTCCAACACTGCCCCGTACGCGCGACCGTGTAGTTGTAGCCTGTTAGTTTCGGCTTTCGCGCGTATTGTGCCCCGTGAATCATCTCACTTAAAGATTCGGTTACTTCCGCTGCGAGACGCGACAGCTTAAAAAGCTCGCAAAGCGAACGGGCAAACTATATTTTGTAACGATTTGTTTTACAATAGCATATTTAACGCTTTGACTAATAAGCAGCATCGTCAATTTGCTATCAAAGCATTAAGGCGCGACAAGTATCATTTAAACTGTTTTATTTTCTTTTTTCCTGATGTATCATTTCTTTTCCTGCCCAGAAATAAATAAACCTTCCATGTGTTCCAGACTGCGCATCCTTGCTGCAGCTGTATTACGCCTCACTTTAAAAGGCAATTGCGTATTGCACTTACTTCGGTGCATTGAAATTATTTCATTGATGCTGGCTGCAGCATATCACAATACTCCAAGAAATCGCTTCGCCGTAAACATCCCTGTCTTTCCTTGCTTCTCTCCCTCTACCTCCTGTAAAACACACGCAACCCTGTGGAAAGCAGGCAAACACCAATGGTTTCTCTATATAGTGGACGACACATTAAACAAAAGCTAATCCATCAAAATCATCCGTTGAAGTCAGCCAGTTGCATCCCTTCCTGCGAAGGATAGCATCCTTTCAAGAGCGAACGGATATTGCAGGTCCACAGCTAATCAAGTGCGAAGACGTACCACGAGGACTAAGCCACGCCCAACAAGAGATAAGCGAAGTTTCCCGTGAGTTTGAAATGAAATTTATTACTGCATAAACTCATATAACCATACGCTGTCATTACTACCTCTGTAATTGAAGTATCGTGCAACTTGTAAGATATACAAAAGAAACTATCATATTTGTGTATTTGAATATTTCTTTTGTTAGTTTGTGGGATGCAGCTCCCCGACTGATCCATCACATGATGTGATGTAAATTCATGTGAATAAATGAATGTGTGGTTTTTATTGGCGCAAGGGCCAAGTATGGCCAAAGAGCGCCATGCCAGTTTAAATTCATGTGTGTGCAGGCTCACCAAATTCTGCCCACCCGAGCTTACTCGAGTTCGCATTCACCAAACTTCTACTCAGGAGTGTTCATACAAACTCAGCCTAACTGATCGGTCCATGAGCTGATTCGAGTGAGTTTACGGACCTATGCATGCATTGAATGGCATTAAGGTTGCGATATGTGCGGTTCATAAGCAAACATTGCATAAGAGTCAGTGTTACATCGGATGAAAATAAGGACCGTTGTAGACACTGAAGTTTGTTGTATAGATTTTAATTTGCCCTTGTATGAGAGCTTCGCCCAATGTCGACTCCAACAATTGTATAATGGATCTGCATCATTCTTTTTCGCTGATACTCCTGGCTATCTTGGCCATTACTGGGTGGCCACATTTTGTACATTTCAACCCAAAGTTGAATAAATGACTGTGGCGCAATATATGAAAGAAACGCTTACGTCATTTCATGTACAACAATGGAGGGCATGATATAAATGCATGCGCACGATAGGATGCATACGAATACTAAATGCATGTACAGACAGAATCGCACATTGGCTGAGTTGGCCCCCATCTCTCGCAAAAAAGAAAAAAAAAAAGAGAGAACGCAGGCCGATACCCCATGAAATCGCGCATGGTCATGCCGCTTGCCTGGTCCGTCAATGGTCTATAGGAACAACATACGTGAAACCTAGCAGCTACCGCGAGGTAGCAGCTACGGCTGCTGATGCACAGCCTACCGTTCCATAACACAAAGGGCAGTGTCTTGGTATTTGAGGATCGAGCTGGTTGCCTAATAACCAAGGCATAGCGTAGTAGATACTCTCAACAACATGAAGCATGTGTCTGCTGTAGCGAAAATCTGGGCACCACTCGGCACATCCTTATGGAATGAGGTGTTCGCCCGGTGAGACCTGTAGGTAACGTGCACCTTCCGGAAGAGCTTGGATTTAAAGTGGATGGAAGGGCATCAAACACTCAGCAGTCGAGATAAGCAAGAGAGGGAGAGAGAGAGAGAGGAGAGTTCAGGAAAGGCAGGGATGTTAACCAGTCAATAGTCTGGTTGGCTACTCTACACTGGGGGATGGGAGAAGGGGAAGAGAAAGAAGGGAGAGAGAAGGTGTAGATACGTGTACGGACAGCACTTCAGTTAGAGTCGCTCGAGCAAACCAGAAGCAAGAGGCGTTTAGAGTATTAGTGGGGAAAAAGAAATGCTACAGAAATTCCAATGCGTAAGCAAGCATTCTTTAACTCGGCTCCTACGTCGCTTTTACTTACTTATTTAGCTAGCTTATGCACGTCTACCCATCGCTTTTCGGGAGCTAAAAAAGCGCTTACGCAGTATCAGACAATTCTCAGAATTCTTGTAGCGTTTCAGTTGCTTATCAGGTCTATTCTGATCTGACCACATCGTGACGTTCCAAGCACAATCCGATTCCGGGATTACACTAGATTACACGGATTACACCGGATTACAATCTTCTTTCGCTGCGTTCTGTGCAATGTTTGACACGTTACTCACGTCCGATCGAAACCACAGTCTGTCACACACTGAGCAAGAAGAACCAAATCGGTCATCTACGAAGTTGAGACCTTGAAGTACTTATCACCGGCCACTTTACGTTGCTTCTCTTCGTCTTGGCGAAGCTGAGCTGTCTGTTCGCGGTTTTCTTCCACGTTCCATTCTTTAATGGCCTTAGCGCGACGTTTATTGAGTGTCGCTCGATAACGTCGTTACCGATCTGCTTCTGCATGCCTCCTCCCATCTGTTTCATGCTCTGATTCCCGTCGGTGCTGTTCCTCTGGGCGACACCCATATTCCCGTTGCCGTTCGGCGTGCTTACGCCGTTTCTTACGCCGCTTGAATAATAATAATAATAATAATAATAATAATAATAATAATAATAATAATAATAATAATAATAATAATAATAATAATAATAATAATAATAATCACATAGATGAAGGAAGCTGTAGGTAAAAGCTGCTCTCCGTAGAGGCAGCTTGACGAAGGCGTGCAGCTACGTTTGTACAAAACAGTCAGCAGCGGCATTATGCAACATACAGCAAAAAGAGACATAAGAAATACAGATGATATCTCGGTTTCATAAACAGACGAAGTACCGCTCTCAATTCTCTCACTACTACGAAACGAAATTGCTGATGTATGTTTGATTCTGTGTCCACTCGCTCTTACATTTTCTTTTTCTTCTTCTTTTTTACATTGTGCATGCGAACCTTTTTACTGTCGAAACATGACTGTGAACCCACGACGGTAGCTTCGTGGCTTCGGCTTTACGCTGCTAAGATCGACATCCCAGGTTCGACGGGAGCGAAATGCTAATATGCTCGTGCACTAGGATTTAGACGCGTGATTAAGAGCCCCGGATGGTCAAAAGTGATCCGGAGTTCCCCATTATACCGTGTTCTTCATATTCATATCGTGGTAGCCAAATGGGTACGGCCTTAATTAGCAGTAGTAGTAGCGCCTTATGTGTGAAAGGTACATATGACCCATTTGGGAAGTTGTCAAAGTTCGGATAGCTAAATGTAATAGAATATGTTATGCAAAATGCAAAAGAAATTAACCGTCAGTTGAAAATAGGTTAGAATCAATGAGACCAGAATTAAACCTTGCCTATCCTTTCTTTCTTTGTTTCTCCCTCTCCATCTTTCTCTTGGACAATAAATAGAAATTGTCATTTTCTCTCGACTTTCCTTATATTTATCAATCAGGGGCAGTCCTTCCTTCCCGAGTGTTCCTATTTTTTTCTTTTGTTTCCTTTTTTTTCAGCCGAGAACTCCAAGGCCTAATTGACACCCGTGCTCTCCCTTCTCTCTCTTCCCCTTCTCCCATCCCCCAGCGTAGGGTAGCCAACCAGACTATTGACTGGTTAACGTCCTTGCCTTCCTGTGTTCCTTTCTCTCTCTCTCTCTCTCTCTCTCTCGTGCATTGGCGTCGACCTTTATTCACCAAGCGTACAAGCGTGCAAGCGCACACTGCCACAATGCATACCAGTCCGTACACGAATACGATTCCGCCTACGGCAATAGAGCTAGTTCACGCGTCGCAATAAATTTCGCGCTGCGAGGCGAGACGAAGGACAACAAAGCGGACAGGACAAAGCGTTGCTTTGATGAACGGCAGCGCTTCCTCCCGACCGCTTGAGTCTCTTCGTGTAGGGCTGTCTAGCTAGCTATTCGGAACCTCTGGTTGTTCGCGCCGGTTGTCGTCAGCAGTAACGCCGGGGACTGTGTTTCCTATGCCTCGTGTTCATGCAATGCTGGTGGGCGGCTCTCCTTGTTACACCCCCCCCCACACACACACGCGCACACACACGCACACACACACACACGCACACACACACACACACACACACACACACACACACACACACACACACACACACACACACACACACACACACACACACGCACACACACACACACACACACACACACACACACACACAAATGGATATGGATAGACAGACATACGGATATATATATATAGACATGCCAACAAATGCAGAGATAAGTACATCGCCATTGCAGATGTTTCCAATCGGCTGTAATAGCCGTTAGCCGTAAGCATGGGGATGCTTACGGCTATGCATGCAGTGCAGGCTATGCAGCACCGTCTAGATACGGCCTAGAAATACTCCTTTTTTTTTTTCGAGGGTGATCAGACAGCGCAAGTTCTGCGGACCAAAGTGGCTACAACATGATATGATAGCCAACTGCACGTTTTCGGGAATATAGGGGTCACTGGAGACGACGTGGCCACTTAGGGAAAGCAGCATTCTAGTACACACACACACACACACACACACAAAAAATCTTCATCGGCGAGTGACCAGAAGGCCTTGTTATATGTATATCGTCGGTAGACTGGCGCGCGCATAATTCCGTTGTTGGCGTTCGCAGTTGCGGCGAGAGCCCTTGTTCATTCTTTGCTGCAGACTTCTCGAGTCTGTGTCGTGGCCGTCTATCATCGCGTGCGACCAGTGGTGGTGTGTCGGCGGGAGGCCTGCGTCTAGCTCGGCGGCCAGTGGATCGCTGATCAGATTGGGAGAGATCCGCGCCTCCTTCATTACTAGAGGGGGGGACGTGGCAATACGGTGCGCATGTACCCCGCCCCAGCATCGGCTCCTTTTGATCTCCGAGAGGGTCTAGTTGCGTTGTACGCGCTCTGGCCGTCTCTCTTCGGCGTCTCGCGCAAATGAGGCCGCGGCCGCCTCATTTGCCCGGAGGGGGGAGGACCGCAGCTTCGAGCTGAGTGCGTACGGGGAAGCGCTGTGAACCGCACTCTGCCTTCAACGTGCGGTCGTGAGCAGTACATGAGCCGGAACACCGAATTCATTTTGACGCGAATAGCGCTCTTAGAATACTTATGCTAATTTGGATCTATCTGGCCGTCTGGCGCCGCTTTTCAATGTATATATATATATTAAAGAGAGAGTGATAAGAGAGGAAAGGCAGGGAGGTTAACCAGACGCGCTTCCGGTTTGCTGCCCTGCACCGGGAAAATGGCTATAGGGATGAAGAGAGAGCAAGATTTCGCGCACATTTAAAGGTTCGCACCGAGTCTTCACGCGGTTCCCAAGACCTGTCGACTTGAGGTATTTCAAGAGCGCTTTCGTGGTGTTCTGTGCCATCGACACATACTGTCATGGTCCAAGGGTCTTCAGTTGCCGAAAATGGCCTGGAATTCAGCCGGTTCAGTGCTGTCCGGAGAGCTTCCCGTTCGACGTCGTACTGGGGACAGAGGCAGAGGATGTGTTCAATCGTTTCCGTAGTTCCACAAGAGTCGCACATGCGCATGTCCCCATTTCCATTGCGGGATGAGTAGACCTTCGTAAATGTCACCTCGGGCCAGAGGTGGCACAATACTGTCGTCTCAGAGCAGGAAACCTTCGATGACACTTGTAGCTTTTGGGATGGATCCAGCCTATCAAGATGACACCTCGGGAGGTTGGGAGAATGAGAGAGAGAGAGAGAGAGAAGTTTAATGATATGAAATGCTGAGAGGTCGGCCTGAGGTATATCCCTCTAGCCAGCTACTCGGCATTGGGGGAAGGGGAAGAGGGAAAGAAAGAGGGAAGAGGTGCATGATGGGTGACGATGACGATAGAAGGAAGGAGTAGAACATATCGCAAGCAATTTGGCATGCTCAAAGGGCTAGTGTTTGTGTGTCATAGCTTTAGCCGCGATATGAAGCTTTCTTGCAGCGTCGATTCTGCATGATGGGATTGGAACTGGTCGGGCTTCCAGATGGGCAGACCGGGCTGCTTTGTCGGTGATGTCATTACCAGCAATGCTGGTATGTACAGGTAGCCACTGAAATATAATTTCACGCCCCTTAGCGATGGCTCGATAGTTGTTTTCTCTCATATCATATGTCAGCTGCTCATGAGTCTGGTGATGCAGGGCAAAATTCAGACTCTGAAGTGCAGCCTTAGAGTCGCCAGAGATCACCCATTTCTGAAGTGTCTCTTGCCGGAGGCGTTTGACAGCATCACGCAAGGCAGCAAGCTTTGCCGCCGTTAATGTTGTCACGTGTGACAGTTTGAATTTTTATTGTAGTTTTCTCAGTCGTAATGACAACGGCACCTGAATAGCTGATAGATGAGTCCGAACCATCGGTATACGCGTGTATTCGATCCCCGTACGTCTTATTAATTAATAGCAGCACCATTTGTTTCAGAGCTATTTTTGGGTGGTTGGCCTTCTTCTTTACACCCGGAGTTCTTGGGCGCACCTGAGGCTATTGGAGATGTCACAAGGGGAATGAATGCCTTGCAACTGGTGTGTATCCTGATGGGAGACAATCTGTGTGGGGGATGATAACTTCAGAAAACGTGGCACGAGGTCTCTGCGATGGCAAGAACGCCAAGTGACGTGAAATAGCGTAGGCTAGGGCGTGCTGCTATTCCATAACTGAGGTTTTTTAGCGCACGAAAAGGGACGAAGACAGTGGCAACACTCCGACACAGCGCTATGTCCGCGTCTTGCCACTGTCTTCGTCCCTTTTCGTGCGCTAAAAAAACCTCAGCCAAGTGACGATCGGGGAGGCGGGACAGATGACGGATATGCGTCCTGAGACAATCCACAGCAACGTGTGTTTGGATGGGATGATGTCTGGCGAGCACGATTGTTGCAGCTGTTGACGCACACCGAGGAAGTCCTAAACTGGTGCGCATTATTTGGCTCTGTAAGCTCTTCAATCAGCGAATATTTGACTTGCACGTGCTGGACAACACTGGAAGGCTGTAGCGTAGATACCCTAGGAATAGAGCTCTGTACAACTGAAGCATGTGGCGCAGAGCTGTGCCCCATGTTTTCCCGCGCATAAATCGCAGCACCTGGGCAATAGACGATGGTTTCCTTTTCTTCAGGTACCTGCAATGAGGACACCAGGAAAGATTTCAGTCGACTATTACATCTGAGAATCGACGATTATTTCCGTAGGTGATAGTGCGTCCACTAACTGAGACGGGGTATGGAGTCACATGTTAATTAAGTTTATTACAAGTTTATTAGGTGCTTGGCGGAATCGGGGCCGCGTCACACGGTTTATACTCAAGCACAGCAGCCCGACGCTTTTAGCGCTGCTCTTTACGAATGCACATTTTTAACGTTTTTTTTTTATTGTCTGCGCCACGAATGTCCGCGGCCAGCTAAAAATTGATGCTCAGCGTTATCAAGCACCACCGCACCACGCATCTCGGAGGCCACGCAAAAGAATGGGGGGGGGGGGAGACTTCGCACGAACTTTGCGACCACGCCGCCGGACGACACAGCGTGTGCAAAGAAAAGCGCGCGGAGGAGCCCCCGTGCAGTAGACGACTCGCACATGAGGCATTTCGGATACGGCAATACGGGTATGTCGCTATATATTGCTTGAGTGCTAATCGCATTAACGTCGAGGAGCACCATCCTGAGATGGGTCCTGCCGGATTTTCTGCGCAAAAAATTACTCGACATGGTCTAATTCGAACGTGATGCGTTTATGTACTACTACCACGTTTACCAGGTGTCTGTCCTCCCCCCCCCCCTCCCCTTTTGTTTGATTGATTTCAACACTGGGGCTTTGAGAGACGCTGTGTAGTGGGGTGTAGTGGATTTCGTATTCTTCAACGTGCACCAGAATCGAAGAACACGAGCGGTTCTTGCATTTCGCGCCATCGAAATGCGACCACCGGGGCCTGGTCTCAAAAAATGTTACTTCGTGCTCAACAGCAGACTGTCGCAGCCGCTAAACTACCACGGTCTTATTTACTTGTTTCTTGAGTTACCTGAATTTCTAACGATTGGCGGTGGCATATAGCCCGAATCTACTCATTGAGCTTGATTACTAGACCAAGGGGACATTACTAGTGCAAGAAATAAAACAAAGATGTGATTGAAACGGTAAAAAAAGCTTCACTAATCAACATCTTTTTTAGCAAATTAACTTAAGGCCCGTATGCCGATTTGCGAAATTGAGGTCAGTGGGCTATCAAGGCACATCCACTCGGAGGGAATTTTGAAACCAGTTCTGAGATAAGCGCTCTCATATATTGCGATAAAAATGCAGGGTTGTTCCACTTACTATAAAAAAAATACGTTTTATGCGTTGAAGCGCGAGAATACCCTGAACGCCAGTGTGTGTGATGTGACTTTTTGCAAACACATATCTTAGAACTGGTGCAATGCTCGTTCCAAGCGATAGCGCCTTGCAATCTTGCCGGCTGCAATAGATAATTTGCAACACCTGCCGCTGAACTAATGAGTCGCAAGAGAAAGTACGGTAATTAATCGATTATAATTTCAATTTCTCGTATAAAAATTGTCCGTCTCTTACATCCAGCAATCGAGCTCAGGAAGTAGAATTGTGCTACCGCGCCTCCAGCAATTAATTTAATATTCCATTAAGGAACAGAAGTGAAAACACGGGGAAGGCGGGAGCTGAAAATTCAAGACGACGAGCAAGACGAGAAGAAGGTAAAAGCGGGGGCCGAAGTTTCGACAAGTGAACTTGTCTTTTTCAAGGCTTTTTCCTGAAAAAGACAAGTCCACTTGTCAAAACGTTGCTGCCGCTTTTGCCTTGTTCTCTTTTTGCTCGTCGCATTAAGGAAAAAAGAACTGTTGAGTATTCAGTCTCATCGAATACTTCCACGCGTCGCATGTTTCTTAGCAACACTATACGGCCAAGTGAAAGCTGTGGGTGGCTGCTGTATTCGCGAGAGACGAAATCAGTGGCTGTAGTTTGGGCACGCATCGCATTTGACAAACGGCTGCTTTTTAAAGGTATTATTTTTGGGCCGCACGACCGAAATAGTCTGCGCGTCAGGACAATAAGGCTATTGAGGCTTTTTTGAGGCAAAGTGATCTAGATATGCGACTGTAATAGGTGTTTCCACAGTTGATCCACTAGATGATCGTCCTCTCAGTGGACAGACAGTACTAGAGCATTGTGCCCACCGATGATCGGCTCAGAAGGCCCTGAAGGCACTTTTGTGCTTTCTGAGAGCGTCTGGTTTGTATGGGTGGCTTTGACTGAATGAGTGTCCATGCACGTCTCTATGCCCCCTCTCTCTCTCTCTCTCTCTCTCTCTCTCTCTCTCTCTATATATATATATATATATATATATATATATATATATATATATCCTCTCTCTCTTCCCCTTCTACCTCACCCCAGCGTAGGGCAGCCAACCAGACTCTTGAGTGGTTAACATCCCTGCCTTCCTTATATCCCCACCTCTCTCTCTCCACAGTTTTTCTCTCTCTCTTTCTTGTTTTTATTCATGCACACTTACTTTTCCCTTCTGCTCCTTCTCCTCCTTCACATTTACCGGAAAGAAGAACGTTGTAGGTAAGGCGTAGGCAACGTTCAAAGTGTGTGGGTTAATTGTGGCCTGTGCCATAACTTACGCACGCAGATGCACCGAAGCGTTGTCAGCGTGTTTCACGAACGGCGCAATGATTATCCCGATGTCCTATGGCATAACTACAAGTTCCACCAGCGTCAAACTTCGCAAAACGACTATGTGGACAACTAATGTAAATCGGTATTGGAAGGTAAATGCATGTGGAACAAACACAATTTCGTAAAAAGAAAAAAAAAAAAGAAGCCTTTAGCAAGGAAGGAAGAAGTGGAGAAGGCAGGCAGGGAGGTTAACCAGTTTAGCCTAACCGGTGTGCTACCCTACACATGGGAGCGGGATGGGGGGATGAAAGATGGGGAGAAGAGATAGCGAGCACATAACACGGCACACACATCGTTAGTTACAGTCTGTCACTCATGCACGGTACGTCACATAACTGTCACAGCCGCTTGTACAAGCCTGTCTCCTTCATAAACCGAAGTAGTGCCTTCGTCGCCTTCAGCTGCGATGTCTTCTGTCGGCAATATGTGAAAATAGTTGCAACTGACAATGGTCTATTGTCAAGGTGCGCTAGAACGGATGCCAGGGACTGTCGCTGAACATTATATTCAGGACAGTCGCACAGAATGTGTTCCAGCGTCTCCTCGCAAAGACAGGCATTGCAGAGAGCGTTGTAGGCCATTACAAAGCGAAACGAGTAAGATTTCGTGAAGGCCACCCCTTTCGCAAGTGTACGAATGCGTAATATGGCCAATTTACGTTTTTTTCTAGTGTCCCGCAATAGGTCTACGTTACACCAAGGTTATGTTTGCTAAGCACGAGGTCGCGGGATCGAATCCCGGTCACGGCGGCGGCATTTCAATGGGGCCGAAATGCGAACACACCGGTGTACTTTGATTTAGGTGCACGTCAAAGAACCCCAGGTGGTCCAAATTTTCGGAGTCCCCCACTATGGCGTGCCTCATAATCAGATCGTGGCTTTGGCGCGGAAAAACCAGTAATTTGGTTGTTTTAATTTTAGGTTTAAATTTGGTGGCGATTGGCCGCATCTCAAGTGTAATGTGCAGCGAAATTATAACGTTTCTGGCCTACTTAAGACCGTTTCAGATATTTATGCAACCTTCGTTCTCTTTTTGGTATTGTTATGCGTTACACGACCTTTTTCTTTTTTTCTATTTTTCTCAACATGCGCTTCCTTGGTGTCCTCGGAGGACTAAATGAGGCACCTTGTTTACGTTTGGTGAGTGTAAGGGCCACGTTACGGGTGATGTGTAGGCAAACTTCAAAGTCAGCGGGTTGTTTGCTGTCTTTTGGAATAAATTACGCATGCAAGTGCTCCGTAGTGTTAGGAATGTATATTACGTGCGGCGCGGAAGTTAGCTCGATGCCCTGGCAGAGCTACGATTTCCACCTAAATTAATTGAGCTAAATTGGGGCGAACGCTATTGCAAGTTCACGTGCCATGGTAAACGGTTGGGGATGAAATACAGCCTTCGCCAAAAAGGAATTACCGTCGTTGAACGCGGTTAAACCAAGTTTATCGAGAGATAGCCCGACTTTGCTTGCTTTGGAAAAGGACCCAGAGTAGTAATGCGTGGAGAAACATTAGCGTTCCTGGCCCGGATCAGAAGCGTAGGAAATAATTACCTAACCCTCGTTCTTTTTTTCTGTTTGTTTATGCTATGCGTTGTACGAGGTTCGGTGGTAAGTTTTCTCGGTGCCCACGGTGAACTAAACAGGACCCCTCGTCTGTATTTCTTTAATATTAGCGGCGGGCTATGCGTAATGTCTATGGGAAGCGCAGAGTATGTGGAGTAATTAAATATGCGAGCGATCTAAAGTGTTATGTGTGTGTTTTACGAACAACGCGAATATTACATCGCTGCCTTTGGAGAACTATGAACGTAACTCATATTAGATTTAGAGAAAACGGAGGCGAGGAGAGGGGGAAATATGCCCAACGCTACCACTAAGTAAAACGTATGTGAATGAAGTACCGAATTTGTAAAAAAAAAATGCTTAACAAGTGCACGAAAACATCATATGCGGACAAGGTTTCAAACCAATCAGTCATATATGCGGGCAACGTTTTAAAGTACATAGGTTCAATTACAGGCAACTGAAATTGCTGTTACAACTGCTCAAAAGAAACAGCTTCGTTAGAAAGTGGACTGTGTTTGCGCAAGGTCGCGTAACACTGCTATTTTTTTTTAAGTGTTTGTCCTTCCCTGATTTAAATCCATGGCTGTGTTTGCTTGTCGCCTAAGGAGCATGCTACAAATGGGGAGGAGGAACTTGCTAATACTCTTCGTAGTTTTATTTTCTTTTTTTTTTGCCTCCATGCAAGTGGGAGAAGACTGCAATTTTGTCGTGTCAGTCATTTGTGCCCTGTAATAAATACCACCAAAGAAAGAAAGAAGAATATCTAGGAAGGCCGTGTGGTAATCAAACGCATTCTAGATCTCGCACTGCGGGAAGTTGCAGAGCCAGAATAAGCTTCAAACTCCAAAAAAGAAAAGAAGTAATTACTTTTTCCCCCTTCTTAGCAACAGTGTGACCATTTTCGGAATATACGAAAAAAAAAGTAGGTAACTGCAACGCTTTTATAATTCAGCTTAGGTGCTTGCTCGATACTGTGTCATATATTTTGGTAGCTTATACTTGATTGTGATTGATGAGGCTTAACGTCGCCGAACACAGAAGCACCGTGGGACGTCCAATCATTTATTGAGCTGCTTCCGGAGTAATATTGATACGCAGGGGTTCTTTACGAGACATTAAAGAACGACGCTAAGTAATCTTAGATTGGTGAAATATTTTCAAAGCTCCGTTTTCTTTCTTCTTGCGGTAGAAAGGTTGGTTACTCTAGTGGATGAAATGAAGTTCCGACTCCCTTATCTTCAAATAAACGCAGGCACTTCCATGCTGGTGGCGACATCAGGGATTTCGGGTTATTTTCCCGTATTTGGTCAGTTTTGGCACCGGGAGAGTTGTCGCAACTTGCTAGGTAGAAACCTTTGGTTCCTCTAGTACGCAAAGTACTGCTTCCTTATCGATATACAACTAGCTAGACTCTAGTAAAGCTGCGGAATTTCGTTTCATCACGGCAACCTGCATGACTTCGGCAGCTATATTTTCTCTTTTTGCATTTTTTGTTCTTCCTGGCATACTTACCTTCCTCTCACGTCATGCGTGGCCCATTAGCTTGTGCAAAAGCATAATTTGCAAATACAGCTTAAGCTCTTTAATGTTCATGTAATATTTCATCGATTGATCGATTGGGTTGTGTGTATCTTCTCAAATCAACACTGGTGCTATAGCAGGCGTTTAAGCGAAGTGCTCCCAAAGCAGAAAATACGACCGTTGTCTTTATTTTCTTTTTTTCTTTCTTCGTATTTCTTCTTCCATTACACCTCCTCCTAACCGGAGTCGCCTTGACCGGCACAGGAACCCTCGTACTATGGCTCAGAATGTCATGGCCACCGAATAATTGGTTTCACTATTAATTACTAGAATCGAAACGGCGCTCGCACACCACTCTGTGCTGTTGCGCATGTACTAAGTCCATTTTCTGTGAGAGATGCAGTCGTGTAAGCGTGACTAGACTTAATTAAGCCTGGGAAATTAACTGGACAGGCCGGAAGCGTGTGCTTCCCGCTACACCATTTAACTTCGATGTCGGTTAAGGTGCCATGGGTGATGAGAATTACTCGAGGGAAAAAAAATGAAAAAGAAACGAGGAATGGACTACGCAATGCCACAGTTGAGTGCGAAATTGTGAAAAAAGAAAAGAAATTTGAGCACGTGCAGGGCTCAGCGATTGAAACGCGATGCTCAGACCGCCGTTGCGGCCGGAACTTAATTTCGTCACCGGTGAGCGCTGGTGATCACTGAGGTGGCCCGAATGCGTGTCGCAATGCGTCGCAATCACTCTCGCTTTCAGGGGATGCAAAAAATTCATCCGTTCGTGATCCCCGGTACCACTCGCCGGTGGCGCAAAAATATTGCCAAGCAGTGGCGTGCTCGGCGTATCGCGCGTTTCAATTGCTGACACGGGCTGAGCCAGCCATGGCAGACCATCTGCTGTGGACATGTCCAGGCCTGTCCTCACTACGAAGAAGCTGCCTTGCTCAGTCATTACACTATAAACGACTGGTTCCCTTCAACCAATTGGGATGCCGGTTCACTGTGACGACAACTTGCTGCTCTGCCTTTTGCGGAGCGAAATAATTCACCTAATTTATAGGTACGTCGTCGAAAACCCCACATTGGTTGCCTTTTATGTATATATATATATATATATATATATATATATATATATATATATATATATATATATATATATATATATATATATAGCTCTTGTTAGGCGCTGTTTTCTCTCTCAATAACTTAGCACTCTACACACGTCAGTACTATGAAATTAGGTCACAGAAAAAATAAAAGTAAAAGAACACACTACTTCCGCGCAGCACATGATGCCCTCCTTGCAATATATTAAGAAGGCCATGTTTCGAGAGTCACGCTTAACAGGGAATCATGCGCTCTCTTTAGGCGTGATTATTATCTCAGATAATGAGCGTGAAACTAAACATGATTCAATGGGTGAAACGCTTTTAAAGGAGTACCGAGATAACATTGTATACGTTCCATTTTCTTTTTGCGTTATATGAAGGTCCCATACACCGGAAGCCTGCTCAATAACACTGGCAAGAAGTAGAACGTCCTAAGTAATTTACTCTATTAGCTTTTCTAGGAGCCAGTTTTGATTTCGCTTCCCAGGAAATGACTTGCGTCATGACGCGGAAGGCTGTCACGTGGTAGCGGGGCATCGCGACCTTCTAGCGCTAGATGTGGCTGGCTCGGCCGTCTTCTGTGCTGCCACTGTTTGCGCCGCACGATGTAGCAGCGTAGTAGGCGACCGAGTGAGTTGGAGTGAGTGCCAAAAAAAAATGTCGGCACGTCCCGCTCCCACGTGACCATCTTCTGCGTTACACAAGTCATCTCCTGGGAAGCGAAACCAGTAGTGGCTAGTAGAAAAGCTACTAGACTAAATTATTTAGGACACCGCAGGGCTTGCGCGTATTTGTTTTTCCAGGGATTTCGAGGTCGAGAACTTAAATTAACGCGACAGCGTTAAGGACTCCGTGTCGCAGAAAATCCGGCGTCGGCGTCCGCCGCCCAGCGTCGGACGTCACCTCGGAAAAGTAATTTTGGACCAAATTTTGAATCACGAATACCCAACCACCCATCCACCACCAAAGTTGCTCTCACCTTGTCTTAAATTCTTTACAAAGTTATTCCTCGGAATTTTGTGAACGGCGACCCATAAACAAATTTAATGGAAAAAAAAACACCGACAGCGCATATCCTTTATGTTAGCTCTTCTCAGACTGAAGTATTAAAAGTGCGAAACAAGAACGGAAGATCGACCCACGCCAGAGGCCGCGTTTCTACCAGAAAGCTTGGCTTCGTGCATAGCATTCGCCGCCCGCGTTAGTTTTATACTACTACTACTACTCCCAGTAAACGTTGCGACTACATAAGCTGCAGTTGCCGGGAAGCATGAAAAGCAGCTAGGGATCTTTGAATCCTATCGCGCTCCACTCTTAAAGGCGAACTTTAGGCGTCCTCTAAATATTTTACAGAAAAACAAACTAAACAAGAGTAAACCAAAATGACACGTTTAAAATATCATGTGAGTGTTCCTTGAACTGTTGAAATGACGGAGACTGGTGCACCGACCAAGAAAGAACTGATATTTAATGACATTTCAGCTAGCGCTCGAGGGAGCCTCGTTCACAATTAAAAAAAGAATTGAACGACGTTTAAGCTTCGCCTTTAAGAGTGGAACGCGATAGCATTCAAAGATCCCCGATTGCTGCTCATTCTTACCGGCAACTGCAGCGTATGTAACCGTAATGTTTAGCGGGAATCGCTGGCTGCTAATGGTATGCACGAAGGCTGGCTTTGTGGTATAGAAACGCGGCGTCTTGCGTGTATATAGAACTGAGGTGGAACAGCGCGAATAAAAACAAGCACACGACGAAACAAATACCCCAAACAAGAGCTGACTGCCAACTGGAAATTTATTTGAAATTCTCCAGCCATTTTATACCATTTTGCCCCATAGGCATGCGTACGCCAGTCGCAAACACACCTGCAAATGAGCAACGTCACAATATTCCATGCAAAAGAGCTATTTCTTTTCCCGGCAAGGCAGGAGAGGGAGTGCTTACACAATTATCTCCTTCCTTTCTAATGTAATACGAATCTATTATTTCCCTTTCCCTCTTACCTTTCCATTTCCCTATGAATGCACTTTTCTTTTTTTCAAATATGGGAGTGCAGGGGCACTTGTTACAATGTCCTGATATATGACTCCCATAGCCATTCTTGAGATTACTGCTGTGCTGACGAGCTCTTTCATTGAAACACTGTCCCGTTTGACCTATATATATTTTTCCAGAGCTCAGCGGTATCTGATAGATAACAGTGAAACGATATTTCTCATTTGTGGTGCACAGGGGTCTTTCGCTCGTTTTCATACGATTACATATCGACGAAAGCTTGCACGGGGCACTGAAAAGCAAATTAACCTTATGCATATGGGAAACTTCCTTTAGATTGTGTGACAACTTGTGCAAGTATGGCACCACGTGCGCTGGTCTCTTGTCTTTATTCTTTTCTTTCTGCGATGGTTTGGAACTCATTCTTTTTTTCTTTCCGCAAGATGGCTTCGCATACTGAAGTGATGACAGAACGGGGAAAACCTGCGTTCTGTAATCGCGTTATTTGATTTAAAAAACTTCGCTAGCATTCATGCTCATGCTAAATTGATTAAGAGAGACATAGCAACCACGTTCATTAAGGCAGCACTAAGTAAGTTGTGTGAGCAGGAGTGCGAGCGAAGTTCCTCACGTTAAAAAAAACATCACGTTAAGAAAAACAGTGATAAAGGCACAGCGTAGTTACGTTCGCTTCAGTACCTGACAGAAGCAGTGAACGTACATCGTCGGAATTAATTAGTGTCCTGTCACTTCCATTCAGCGTATGCGCCATCATCTGAACGTGCAGGGATTCTATATGCAGGCGTGACGGGAACTTTCTTTTTTTTTATTGCCTTGGCTATAACACGTGTACTTGCCCAGTCGATAGTGTGACCTGTAGACAAGCATGTTCAGCAGGGGCACTAGAGGTCACGTGTCACATTCGGACAGTTCCCCGAGACAGTCCCGTGTTCATCACACTGGCTCGAGAAAGAGTGTCCACTGTAGCGATGGTTTTACCCGGGACGTGTGTGAGTGTGAACGAGTACCGCATAAGACGCATTATGAACATTTGGATTCTTGGTGGAAGAGAATCGAGAGGATCGCGACCCAGTAGGGGAAGGAGGAGCTTGTGGTCCGTCTCAAATGAAAGCGTGAGACCTCTCAGAAATTCGCCGAAGCGTTATGCTACCCAGGTCAAAGCCAACGCTTCCTTTTCGATTTGTGAATACCTCTGCTCTGTTTCCGTGAGCGATCTGGAGGCATATGCTACTGGACGTCTTTCGCCAGATGGGGTACTTGTTCTGTTTCACTCGCTTCTTGAAATCACGTGTCTCACCGAATATCTTGCGGTCCATTCAATTCACCCTGCACTTCGAGAACTAGTTCTCGCCATAGAGTTTCCTACAATAATTACTGGAAAGAACCCTGGCGCTGGCTGTCGTTCAGCCACCATGGTAAGGATGGGGAAGTACATGGATTTGTCCGATCTCCACGTTTGCGGATTCAGACGTTCTTGTGGCTTTGTTTATTGCGCTTTGCCTGTCTTCACTGTCCTAAATGTTAGAGCTATCGAATACTTTTCTAAGTGCGGAAAACTGAACACGCACAATCGCTACTAATTGCGCCGGTTCAGCCTGTCGAGGTTGCCGAATCGAAACGTGCCAGGCGTCTCAGCTCTCTGGCCAGCCTGCGACGAGTTCGCAAGGGCGTTTTATACCGCTTATTGATGCATGCGTCCACCCCGCAATGGTTTCGATAGCGGGCTTCGGTGCTAGAGGTCCGCTGTTCGAATCCTGCCGTCAAACAATGTCAAAATGATCGATCTTTGTTCAGTAGTTTATTACACACTGCTTCGTTGAAAATGACGAGATTACAGAGTCACGAAGCCGTCTGAAGCCAGAAGGACGAAGTTGAGGCAAATTCGTGTGCTACCCGTCATTCCCACGCCGGCTGACCCACCTCGCTTGCAGCTCCCATAGACGCTAGTCCCGGAGTTCCCTCTATAGTCTGGCACAACATGAGTCTGCAGTGAAACCCCGCCCACGCCTTCATAACCGCCAGCCACTGTTCCTGCGCGAGGCTGCAAATGGCTCGTACTTCAAACTTTCTCTGTAACTTAAATAAAACGGTAACCACAAAAATAAAATTGCAGGTGTGTAATTTTATGCGTTTTCACTCGTCTGCGATAGTGGAACGGTGGAAGCCTAATTTCTTATTAAACTGAAATAAAACGCTTCGCTGCAAGTATTTATTGTCAAGATTCACTTCAGTTGGAAGTGAAGTTGCATGAGTAAAAAGTTGTCAGCAGTGAAACGAACTGTGCCGCGGACTTTTGAAGAGTGAAATGTTCACACTCCGTACACGTTGTCTATATCTGTTGCACACTTCATCGCTTCCGCTGATGAAAATACTCTTCAAGAACAGCAGACGCTTCGGAGGCAGCAAGCACGACCCCATTTTAAAATGGTCGCTTGAGGACGATTTGTTTGCTTCTGTGGTTGGCTGGCGGGGTAAAAAGACCGCGTGGTCCCTGTGCCTTGGTTTCCAACTGCAGTTTTTTTTAAAAGTTGTATCTTACTACAGTAACTATTGCATGAAACGCTGTGGTTCCCGTATGGCCTCAGAGATATTCGCGCGCCGGCTGGAAAATCAGCCGGTAAGCGCCAATCTCGGAGGACATGGTTTCCGCCAGTTCAATGCCAGTTCTTGTTCGTGGAGAACCGGCACGGCACCTCCTGCAGGAACGCTGCGCTATGCCTCTCCTACGAGTGCGAGGAACGCTGTGCATTCGTCCTGCACGAAGCCTGCACTGAGTGAAACGAATGGCGACGTGCCGTTCGTTTGACGTCAAATGAATGCCATTCGACGTGAAACGAATGGCGACTCATGGACTCGTGACTATAGACTGCCAAAAAACATCAAATGGCAGATTACAAGCGAAAAATTCAATGGTGATCGCGATCGTCAGGTACAAAATATAGACTGCAACCTGTTGTAAGTTGCTCCTTAGCATCCGTTTAGCTAGCTTGAACGAACGTCATTTAAATTGCTGTAGGGACCACCGGAAAACAGCACATCTTCCGTCGAATGTGTTATGTAGGAACGTTAAAGATAATTTGTGTCGCGACGCGCATTGTTTTTTTTACCTCTAGTGGGACGACCATTATTTCGCTGCAGGCAATATGAGGCGTAATCCATGAACGATAACTGCCGCGATAATGAGTGTTACAACGCCCGTACATTTGATAAGACGGTGCCTCGGCATGCAACAGCGATAACGCGCTGTCCAGAGCCGCGGCCGAGGACAGTCACTGATAGAGGGTGACCTATTCTCGGACATCAGAATATTCGAACGACCACAACAGCATGCTTTACGTCATGCTTTACTCATTGAGGCGAGAGCCTTAAGTGGCCCGTTTCCATGGCTCCAGGGAAGCAAAAATATCATCATCAGGAATGGCTCATATCCCTGTAAGCAAGAAAAGGTGCAATGGCTGAATATGAACGAAGAAACGAAAGAAAGAACGAAAGAGAGAACGAACAAAGAAGCAAAAGAAGGAAGGAAAGAGCGAACAAAAAAGAAACCGAGAGAACCTTTAGGTATAGTGCATAGGGTGCTTGCATGTGTCGTTGAGGAGGTCGACCTACAGCGCCATACGTTGACTTCTCACTGCGTAGCGTTATGTCTTGAAAAAGTGTGACCACTCCTACCGTACAACTTAATACATCCCCACGTTTGCAGCAGGCTTTCGTCTTTACGTATTACAGGAGTGAAACATACTGCCGCTCTTTTTTTTTTTTCATTTCACTGTGGTAGGTAGTTGAACATCGGTCTGCGAGAACATGCTAGGTAAGCGTCCGTAAACAATATTACAACAAAAATATCAGTGCCGATTTAGCGGTAAATGGGAGAGGAATGCGTTTACATTACGTCTCAACTTCTTGAGGTCCGGGATCCGTGAGTTAAACTTCGTTCACCCCATGGCAAAGTGTTGTCCTAGAGTTCACTCGACACATGTCCTGCCTATTCGAGGAGCGAAACCTAAATTTTTCAGATCTTTCCCGTCTACATATTCAATATGTTAGGCCAAGAAATAGGTTCTGTTAGAGTGGAGACCCAAGTATTTATATTGACACACACTTTTAAGTTGAATGTTATCCAGAGAATAATCGATCGAGAGGGGGCTCTGACCATTGGCAAATGACATCACGACTGTTTTACTACAGTTGATGTCCATTTGCCACGTTTTGCAGCAAGCATAGAAAAACATAGGGATTAGGCAAGACGGTGGTGGTCACCAATGAGGTTAATAGAGTAGTATGATACGCACTCCTACGCATAAAGTGTGATTTTATTTGAGGTTCTACGAGTTAAATCATTGATGTACATTAGCAATAATAAACAACCTAATACGGATCCCTGAGAAAAGCCTGACGTAACGTCGTCAGGAGTTGATTCCACTCGGTTAAAAGAAACGAATTGTGTGCGACAACGAAGAAAACTGGCTATCCAAGAAACAAGACAGGGATTATTCAATATGGCGTTTAATTTTACCAGTAGTTTAATATGAGTCATAGAGTCAAAAGCTTTAGAGAAATCAATAAAGATGACATCCACTTCTAACCTATGTCTAGGTTAGAAGCGATGTCATGAATAAAATGGACTAATTGCGTTACAGTGCCATAACCACGACGGAAACCATACTGGGCAGATGTTAGAACGTCATTAGAGGTAAGGCATTCGATCATATGTTTGGGAATAATGTGCTATGACATGTTTCGTGACTGCGGTGTGAGAGATATCGGCCTGAAGGTAGAAGTTGTTCATCCCCTGATTTATACAAAGGCAGCACTTTGACTCTCTTCCATTTAGTTGGTATTTCACCCGAGTCTAAGGATTTCTGGAAGAATGCAGTAAGGTACTGAGCTGTCCATAGGGAGTATCTTACAAGGGAAGAATTCGGGATACCATCTGAACCGGTACACTTTTTAGTGTCGAGATTCAAGATTAGGTTTAACACGCCATCAGAACTTATTACGATATCGCCTAATTTATTAGTTAGCGAATCATAACTAAGCATTGGAACTACATGGTTATCGAGGCTGAAAACAAATTGGAAGTATATATATATATATATATATATATATATATATATATATATATATATATATATATATATATATATATATATATATATATATATATATACACAGTTGAAACTTCATTTAATGAAGGGATGACGACGCTCGAATTATTTCGTTAAATCGGAAAGTTCCTAAAATTGAGAAAGGAATTTTTCGGTAATTCGAAATCTAAAATAGCATTAATAGCATTGCTCGCAAGCCTACTGAGCTCCTAACAACCCCATGTGTGCGCAGTAAAGGAGATAAATGATCGCCAAGCAAAATAATTATCTTGAACGTCGATCTCATCGGTGCTCACCTAACTTGCTCAAGCAGAAACTGCAAGTAGCCAACGTTTACGACGGCAGCGTGTCGTATGGCTTAGTAATAAGATTTAGCTAAGGACATTGTAAAGTATGCTCGTCTGTCGATCTATCCTTTCGACCCGAAGAAGACGTGAACACAGCAAGAACCAACAATGAAGTCTGCGGCAGACTTCGCGCATTTACAGCATAGATGGATGGATGGATGTTATGAGCGTCCCCTTTTGGAACGGGGTGGTGGATTGCGCCATCAACGTCTTGCTGTTATACTGTTTAATGTCATATCTAGGTTAAAAAAGAAAAAAAAACGCACGATGAATTCCCATGACCAAATTTTCTGATCCACTATTGTGAACTTTGTGTACGTCTCCGTTTTTTGTCGTTTCCCTATTTTTCTTCCACCAATCTACCAATCGCCTCTTACTAATCTCTAGTGCGGACATGCTTACTTTACCCCTGCTCTCTCTGAACACAAGATCTTCAAGGAGTCCAGTGGAGCCTAAATCGACTGCTGGGCATTTGTCGTCACATTGTAATAAAACATGCTCCATCGTTTCCCTAGCTTAACCGCAGCGAGCACATGCTTCTTCGTTCTTATATGTCGCTCTATAGGTGCCTGTTCTAAGGTGTCCTGATCTCACTTCGAAAGGTAATGAGCTTCCGTTTGAGTTGTCATAAATGGTTTCTTTCCTGATTTCGTTTTTTCCTCTTAAGTAGTTACTCATGGCAGGTTTCTTTTCCATTGTCGCCACCCATGAGATTATTTCTAGACACAATACAGTTCTATACACAATAACGGCGCCTGGCGAGCCGCATTCAAGCCGTCCCACAAGAAACGAACGCGCCCTTGAGCCGATTCCAGCGCCTCTAGAAAAAAACAGGTCAGCCGCCGCCGCCGCCGCTGCCGTGAGTCGTCTGCTACGTAGGTTGCAGAAGCCACTTTCACCTCCCTTGTTTCTTCTCCGCTGACCTTAGTCTTACGACACACACGCACACAAAATCGATTGATTTGCTCCTACCGGCACCGCTCTTTTGCTAACAAGCCTAATGTGCCGCACACCTCGTCATTAGCTGCGCTTCCCAAGTTAAGTGTGCGGCCCGGGGTCTGTTGAAGAAGAGCCGCCCGCAGAGGCGCCCCCCGATTCGCGAGCAGACGACGCCTTCGAGCGACGATGGTGGGGGTGGCAGCAGCGGGCGGTGGTGGCGCCGCCTCGAGGACGAGAGGGAAACCTCTATCTAGCGGAGAGTTGCGGCAGCGCGCGTCGTTGTCGGTGGATCCGGCGCTCAAGCGCTCGAAACCTTTCGGCGCCAAGGTAGAATAGGAAGTGGACGACGTGCGGTGCTGCTTTGGGAAGGGTCGCCTCGATTAGGAGGAGTGTCTCGGGCTCGACGAGCGGTTTACGAAACGACGATGGCCGAACCTGGTAGCCAACAACAGCACGAGGGCCACCACAGGCTCTTCTTGGACACGACGGCTCCGGAAAGCGCCCGGTGAGCAGCGACCACACACGTTTCATTTTCCTTGGGCGCTCTGCGCTTGACGGTGGACACGCACCAGCGTTAGCGGCGACGACGCCAGCGCACGTCGCTTCGCTTTGGTACACACGCCTTGGATTCGCGCCAGCGGCAGCCCAGCTTGCGCGTCTTGGCGTCCAAATTGCGAGTTGTCAGCTGCACTGGCCATGTGTTTCGTCGCCTGCGGGACCCGAAGAGATAAAAAGTCGTCTGCTTTTGGTCGTCTGCTTTTTCACCGCGCAGACGACGATAAAGTCTTCTGCTTTTGGGGCGTCGTCTGCTTTTCTCGGTTACCACGCTGGCAGACGACGAAATAGCGCGACGCCTGTACCGGAGAAAAAACAAAACAAAACAAAAAAACAGGCGAAACCAACTAAACGAAAAAGTAGAACTCATGTAGATATCATCGACGTGAGTGATGTCAGTGAGTCCGTTAAACCGAATGAGAGTAAAACTCAAAGATGAGAATTAGATTGAAGAGACGGCGCAGGAAGAAGGTGACGGCTAGTTTGATCGGCTTCTTCTTTCGCTTCGATCGGTCGCGTTAGTAGATCGCGGAGTCTATACGATGTCTCAGGCGCGGTTGCTTTTATGAGCCGTACAGGCGGCCGGGTGTCACGAAGTGCTCGCATCGAAGGCGTAACGTGTTGCTGCTGCTCTTTCAGAGCCTCGCCGGCGGCGCGTTGTATTTGGGCGAGGCAAGCTATAGACCGTCCGCCACAAACCGGACACGCTGGCTGACTCACGGCGAACTCCTCGCTGAATGCTTCTCTCCCTCATCGCATGCGCTGCTAAAAGAAAGAAAAAAATCGTAAAGAGAGAAAGTGATTCTAAACAAAGGAAGCGTGCTCTTGGTACTTACGCACGCATGTGGCGGTGCTGCTCGAGAAGTGTTTGCCCTTGACGTTTTGTTTCTGGAGTGCGCCTTCTATCGCGATGAGTGTCTCGCGTTCGCGAAAAACATTTGCAATGTTCCCTCCTAAGTCAGCTCAACAGAGAGCCATGGTTAACACCTCATCGGTGTTTAAGTGTTTTGTTTATACTTAAAAAATAACTAATAACGCGTCTGTGGCATTTTCGGGCGTGAGACATCGTGTAAGACAGCGCAACAGACAAATGGGGTTGAGTCGCAGGCTGCGGTTATAATAGCCAATGTTATAAAGTATGCGCTATTACTGTCACTTTCCAGAGAACAGATGGATGAAAGATACGGGGAGACGAACGTACGAAACGCATTTTTTTTTTGTCATTATACCGCAGTTATGCAAAGCGCGTCGCTGCAATTGTCAATAACGGGTCAAATTTCGTGATATTTATGTACGACCAACCCCAGTGCTGGTTTTCGTTGTGGTTGATGGATCAGATTGGAAGATAACGCTCTTGAAACGTGTGCACGGTTCTTACGAACGTCTATCGCCACTGTGTACTTATACGCCAGTGATCGTTGATTAAATTGGTTGTCTAACACCTTTGTTAAGCGAAGCCAGATTCGGTGAGACAGTTACACGAAACCAGAAGATACCGCGTGGTGAGGACCGAGTTTTTAAAACTCCGCGGCGGCTAGAGTTCGTGCCAATGCGTCCCCGTGCAGCTGTTATCATCTCGAGTCTCGCTCATCGTATCAGCTTCCCGACGGAGCTAGCGTAGTATATTCTCATCGCGGCGACCGGGATTTCGTGGGGAAATATCGGTCAGTAGTCGAGTGGGCTTTTTCAAAGCAGAGTGCCGGACTATTAATAAAGTCTTCGCGTGCCACTGGCAGACGCGGCTGGCTTGGATGGACGTTCTCCGGTCGATTTGCATACGAAGTACTTAGGCGCCGCGCACTACTTCGCTCTGTGAGGGATTAAACGGCGCTTGAACGTCTTCTCCCCTAATGATGGGCTTACGGAAGACGGCGCCGACGATCTTGCCGCATGGCTGGGATCATCTGCATGCCCGTCCATGGCCCAGTTAAACTTATGCGCGGATAGCGTAATTCTCGTCCTCGAAGACAGTGCCCGCATTTTGCAGACGACAACTTGCAGAAGTCATACACATTCGTTTCTCGTCGTTACCGTAGTCCTCGCTAATCCGGAATAATGCTAGAATTATGGACTACTGTTGAAGGGACGAGTGCCTCTGAATGTAATCTATTTAGGCATCATTGTTGCGAAAATTGTCTCACTGGACAAAATATATATGGGGGGCGCCTTCAAATTACACGTGGTTACACAAGAAGAAAGGGGTTAACCGAGGGGCCCGATTTTTATTAGTCATATCATGAGAAGCCAACAAACACTCACGCCAAGGACAACATAGGGGAAATTACTTGTGCTTAATAAATGGAACCAAGAAACGATAAATTAATGGAAATTAAAGTGGATGAAAAAACAACTTGCCGTTCCTCGACGTTCCCACCTCGACGTTCCTCGACCTTCCGTAACTCGACGTTCCCACCTGCGGCAAGTTGTTCTTTCATCCACTTTAATTTCGATTAATTTATCGTTTCTTGGTTCCATTTATTAAGCACAAGTAATTTCCCCTATGTTGTTCTTGGCGTCACTGTTTGTTGGCTTCTCATGACGTGCTTACACAAGACGATTCAGAACATTTTCCCTTGAGAGTATCGTCTGCAGGCCGTCCGCGACCCATATTTGGCAGTGATAGCGTAATCCTGTTCTTCGAAGACAGTACCCGCATCTTGCAGACGACAACTAGCATACTAGCATACTAGCAGATGGCAAACATTCCTGTCGGGTTATTATCGTAGCCTTCACTAATACGGGATAATGGTGGAGTTATGGACAAATGTTCTAGCAGTGAGCATTTTCAAATCTTGTAGGTACCATTCATACGAAAACATGGTTGTGTGTACAGTGGATAAAAGCTATGTTAGGAAATGCCATCGAATAAACAGAATTTAAACAATGGCGTCTTACATAAAAAAAAGAAAGAGAACGCCAACGTGATTCAAAGGACCGATATGAGTGAACCATTTCTTGGAACACTTGCCAAGGTGTTAAATCCATGGCCATCGAAAACAGTGCATCGAAAGCAAGGAGAGCCCTTCAACGCTTCTTTAAATACATTTATGCGGCGAACGTCGACCTGTACAGCACCGTGTGTGTGCGTGAAACACACCCGCGTACGTCAGACATCCGCCGGACTTTCTTTCAACTGAAACTTTTCAAGGGGGACCTGCAACCTTAGTGCCGCTAAACTTTCTTGTTTTGTTGTAGTAATTACCTGACAGAAGAATTTACATATGACGATTCCTGTATCTTTATTTTCTTATGTTACTTAATAACCACGGGTAAAAGTTTGATGAACAGGCAATGTCTTCAATCCTGCAAAGAGCTCACGCACTCCTCGCCGGATCTCAACCGAACCAAAAGTCTGACCGCACGCTCGACGTGCTCCTCACTCGTTTACGTTTAGACGTAACCTCTGCGTCCATTTCCTTGTTGCTGTGTGGAAAGAAAATCGTCTCCAGATTCACACTTTCTGCGACAACCCCGACGCTTCAGTGGAACACTTACTTCAGGATTCGCTCCACGCATGTGACCAGCAGTGCGTTCGCCCTGGCGCGACAATTTACGCATACACTGACAAACCGTTCTCTCAGAGTGACCAAAGCGCCTGGACCGTGGTCATGCCCTGACAAGGATGTAGAGGTGCGCCGTGTCGGCGACATTGGCGGTGCATTTTGTGGGCACTGTTCCGATGGACTCCATGCGAGTGATATTAACGTATTCGTCTGCTCTGCGCTGTTCCTCCTTTTCTTTTGCTTGATAGCATTGACGTTGCGCTTTGTTGTTATTCTTCGTTTTTTGTCCTTCAACGTGCTGAAATCGCGGCCACTTTGTTCCCTTTTACTAAATTCACATGATAGTATAGAAGGAGATGCTTGGCGCACTAATATGGCGCCGGCTTCTGCTTGACCCTTGAACAAGTGGTACCGTACATAAGTAGTCTTGCATACTTTTACGCGTAGTTTTTGTGGTAGAAAGAGCCGAGAAACAGTTAATGCGCACGCAGCGACGTTATCACTCCGCAGTAAAAACGACAACACGAGATTACAAAGAAGTTACCAAAGAAACATTGCGAGCAGCAGTATCGCATATGACAACGCCATTTGAAAGCAACACTCAAAGCAACCATGCGACGCATAAATATATCACGTAATATGCACAGCGACCGCACAAATAAAGAACACTCTTATAAACGAAACGTTGTTTTTACATACGTTAATAATGCCCGACGATGCCGGTGTGATTTCTTATGCTGTTAAAGCGCGCTTTTTCATGACTCTGGTTGGTCACTGACCCAATAATATCTTTGAACGGAGTCGTCTACGGTGCAATGTCATTACAGGCGGTTTAAGTCGGCTTCTCGGTGCGCCATATGATGCGGGAACGATTACTTGGTCAGGTTTATGGGCAAATATGGGTGCTACATATTTACGTATGCATGAAAGAAAGGACTTGTGTGCACGTGTTTGCAATGTTCTTTTCTGAGTGTACTTCTCGCTTCCCTCCCCCCCTCCTCACATTTTTTATGGCATTTTCCACTAAAACTTGCTGCCACGAACGGTTTACTTAATGAACGACCTGCCGAAGTGGTCAGTCAACCACTGCGTCCGGAGCTCCTGGATTAATTTATGCACAAACGCAGAAATCGTTTGTCTGCATCCGCTGCACCAAATGTTCAAGCGAAGTTTGTATACGCTCACAAGTTTCGGCGGCGTGTTCATGGTCACAAAAAAAAGAAAGAAAGACTAGTTCCTTCCTGAGCAGAACAGCTGCGGGAAAGGGCGCTTTCATGAGTTCACAGCTGCGCCGGCGCCGGAGCGCGAGTCATTAGCCGCGTTTTACATGAATGCGACAACTTGCGCGTCGCATCACACCAACTTTAATTCTATCACGTCGCATCCACGTAAACTGGGCTAATGCGCTAAAGGAAAGCGCGTCGCATTATAGCGCCAGACAGGCGTGGATTGAGACGAGTAAGTCGACTTTCGCAGTGCACGTGAACGCAATGGCGTCGCATTAGGAATTCTGGGAAGTGGAGCTTGCCGCACATCTGCTGCGCTCGCCTAGCTGCTGTGTGGCGTGTCAGGAAGCGCTGCTCTGCCTTCGACGTGCGACACCGTTTGCCTCCACCGTCGCGTCTTGAGTGATGCGCTGCATGTAAGCGCTGGCGCGTCGCATTACTCGTGATGCGCTAGAAAATGCGACGCGCCACTGCCGCGTTCTGTCGCATTCATGTATGCGCGGCTGTTTTCGAGGATTCCAGCTGCATAGGCGCGCGCTCTCGCCACGCGCGCAACCAATCAGAGCCGTTTCGCTTCCACCGGAGAGGGCAAGGGCAGGAAAGGGTATCGTGCGCGCTGCGCCGGCTTCGTTTCCGTTCAGTTCAGTCTCGGTAAGCGGGTGGGACGGCCACGCGTTGTGCGTTCTCCCGAGGAACGGGCAGCGTTCGACGAGTGGCGGCGAGAACTCGCCCGCGAAAGGGCTCGCCGTCGGCACGCCGACCCAGCCGTGAGGGCCGCTCGAGCCCAGGCAATCGGACAGCGACGAAAAGAAAATCCCGAGCTCAGGGAGCGGGAGACCAAAGCAATCCGGCACGGCTACCTATTGGTTGCGTAACCAGGACGAAGATCAGCTGCACGCAGGACAAGCTTCACTTACGGCCATTTTCCGGTTGGGGGAGGGTTGGTCGTTCTTATAAGGTGTGTTGCGTTTAAAAAGGAAAGTTAGCACCCACTGAGCTTAGTGAACGGATTTTCCATTTAGCCCATCGACTTTATTTTTAGCGAAATTGCTGAAAAAAAGAATATTAATTAACTTGCGCGTCAAACTTACAAGTCCACGAGTCAAAAGTAGTAATAAAAAACAACATCACAATTATGTCAGCCCCATCTAGTGAGACACATACAAAGCGGAAAAAATTTTGTGTATCATACACTGATCTGAAATATTCCGCTAATGTGTGAAAAGAGCATTTGCAAGACTCTCGTAGTCACCGTAAAAAAATCGTGTGAGCGATCACCTCATGTACCATGTTTATCTAAATCATATACTCTAGCAGATGTGGCTTACAGAACTGCTGCGTATACTTTTGGCGGAGAATCGCAAGTTCGTAAGTCTTGTGCTTCAACTTTCTGTAGCTTGTCTATTCTCGGCATGCATATATATATATATATATATATATATATATATATATATATATATATATATATATATATATATATATATATTCAAGACCACTCGTACATTTTGGTGTAAGGTGCACGTTAAAGGGACACTAAAGGTTACCAGAAAGTCAAGTTAAAGTGACAAAGCAATACTCTAGAACGTCTAAGGCGTCAATATAATCGCAAACAGAGCTTTAGTAACCGAGAAATTGAGGTAAATGCATGACACGATTTGAGACCCCCCAGCGATATTCCGGTACTAGCCCGATGACGAAAGCACTCCTCATCATAATTTGTCACTAGTACTCAACTACTCGTATTAAAAAGATAATTTCATTAGATTATAAGACGGAAGAACATGCTACTTGTCTACTTCTATTCGATTCTAAGAAAAAATAACATTTTGACGTTACCCTTGAATAGTATGGGTGATCGAAAGGTTTCGTTTTCGCTCGACTCTGCGCGCTCGACTTTGCGCCGCGGGCGCTTTGGAGTTTCAGTTGTTTCTTTATCGCGTCGTGCTGCGGTGGTCCTGCTGGCTCGCGAAACTTGTAGTTGGAACAAGCAGCGAGAATGCCACGTCCATGCGATGTCCTGGGATGCGCGAACGGTCCGTGGAACTTGGCCAAGGGCAGTTGCAGCGGCGAATCCAATGTTACTTATCACTGTGTGCCAACGACTGAACCCACCCGCCGTGGTTGCTCAGTGGCTATGGTGTTGGGCTGCTGTGCACGAGGTCGCGGGATCGAATCCCGGCCACGGCGGCCGCATTTCGATGGGGGCGAAATGCGAAAACACCCGTGTGCTTAGATTTAGGTGCACGTTAAAGAACCCCAGGTGGTCAAAATTTCCGGAGTCCTCCACTACGGCGTGCCTCATAATCAGAAAGTGGTTTTGGCACGTAAAACCCCAAATATTATTATTATTAACGACTGAACCTCTCCGTTCGAAGTGGTTAAGTGCCGTACCTCTGCCACAGCGCGCTGACAAAGAGCCGAGAAATCACGTAGTGTGCTCGCTGCACTTTGCTCCAGAGTATTACGAGTTCAACGCCGACTTACTGAAGTCGCGTGAAGTGCCTTTCAAAGCAGGCCGCCGCCGTAGTAGTACGCAACGACGCCGGCAGCGCGAGCCCTCAACAGCAGGTCACGTTCACCAGTGCTTAAATCGCTGAACTCGAGCCCAGCGTCGCGAGCTGATGTGTCGTTGTCAGGGTCATCCATTGCAACGAGCGTCGAAGTTGGCGTCATAATTTATAGAACCAGCTTGTCGTCGTGCGCTTTCCCTTCCGCTAGCCACCACAGTTCCGCTTTCGCGCTACTGTCGGCTCTGTCTTGGCTCTGTTTCTGGCCGCTCGTTTGCGTTTTGTGCAGAAAAGCCGTAGGGCTGTCTGCGGGGGCGTTTACGGCGCAACGTCACTATGAGACCATGACGTCAATACTCCTCGATCGGAGGGCGGGTGATTTGAACTGCGCTAGAGGTACACGGGCGCTTCAGAACGCATTTTCTCTTAAAATAAGTATCTTCTTCGCACGAAACAAGTGTTTCGAGGCTTCTGGGATTGTATTTCAACAGTCCACGTTGACTTAATATTAACCTTTAGTGTCCCTTTAAAGAACGCCGGGTGGTAAAAATTAATTCGCAGTCCCCCACTATGGCGTGCCTCATAATCAGACCGGGGCTTTGGCACATAAAGCCCCATAATATGTTTAGTGTTAGTAAAATGAGTTTTGGTTTTCTTAATAGAGAGTAAATTTCTGCGTTTCAGACGTACATACATAAATAAATTAGAGCTCGCGCCTAACGAAAACATGCAGAAATGATATATATATATATATATATAGTCTTAAAGGTGGCAGCAGCGGCAACCCCTATCAAATCTGTCGCCCCTCCCTAAATTACACGGGCTACATCAGTCATCTTTCTTTATGAGCAGGACTGAATGTGCACCTGTTGACGTGTGGGTCATTCACAAACTGCTTACCCGTTTTGCTTTCCTTCACCCGCCGTGGTTGCTCAGTTGCTATGGTGTTGGGCTGCTGAGCACGGGGTCGCGGGATCGAATCCCGGC
Source organism: Dermacentor variabilis (assembly GCF_050947875.1). Taxonomy (NCBI): domain Eukaryota; kingdom Metazoa; phylum Arthropoda; class Arachnida; order Ixodida; family Ixodidae; genus Dermacentor; species Dermacentor variabilis. Next base: position 54,306,152 of record NC_134575.1, read on the forward strand.
CACGGCGGCCGCATTTCGATGGGGGAGAAATGCGAAAACACCCGTGTGCTTAGATTTAGGTGCACGTTAAAGAACCCCAGGTGGTCAAAATTTCCGGAGTCCCCCACTACGGCGTGCCTCATAATCAGAAAGTGGTTTTGGCACGTAAAACCCCAAATATTATTATTATTTTGCTTTCCTTCTAGTTTTCCTTTTTTTTTCACCAAGTTTGCATTCACAGTTGTTTTCGTTGACTTCGACATGAGCCAGCGCACGTGCTAGTATTCTTGACAGCACTACATTTCTGCTTTCCTTCCTTTTTCCTTCTTTTTATTCCTTGTTTTTTCACGCGCGAGGTCGTGAATTTGTATTCACGTTTTTGTTTCCTCTCGCTCGCTTCCTTTCTCTTCTTACTAAGAAATTTATAAATTGAGCTCTCTGAACTTGCCGTCGCACTCTTGATGAAGGCCGGACCCTGGCCGAAAGAACCGTAAAGTCATGTTTTTTTCCCTACGTGCTTCTATTCCTTGAACTATTTTTGTTCCGGATCCTGTGATTCTGTGCTTCACGTACATACATACATACATACATACATACATACATACATACATACATACATACATACATACATACATACATACATACATACATACGTACGTACGTACGTACGTACGTACGTACGTACGTACATACATACATACATACATACATACATACATACATACATACATACATACGTACATACATACATACATACATACATACATACATACATACATACATACATACATACATACATACATACATACATACATACATACATACATACATACATACATACATACATACATACATACATACATACATACATACATACATACATACATATTTTGGCGGCCTCTCCACACCCCTCTTCAGGTCAGAAAAAGGTTAAGTGCGCGGCGTTGTCACCGAACTCCCCCTGGACGCAACGCCGCGAAACCGCCATCGGCAACTGCACCTGACAAAGGCACTGCTCTGAACTGCACGGACCTCCGGAGACGAAGTGTTGGGTCGGCGAGCGGCCATTCTCGCTGCTTAATTACGGCGCTGAATATTAATTGACGCATGGTGATGTTGATGCGCATAGATTGGTTTGCGACGCTTTAGAATGGTGTTTTGGCTGTTCATGGTTTCGTCTTGTGTTCATGTGGTGCGGAAACAACCTCTCTTCTGTTGCGGCGTTTTCTTTGCGCTACATAAACACTGACACCACGACACTCCCATACACGTCAGCCATATTGGCATCGCTAAATAAATAAATAGGAAAAAGAGAGCGAAACATATTAGGTCGGGGCACATGCTTGACTTCGTACGCAAAGTGGGGTCGGCTATCCGCGTCTCCAAGAGGAATGCAAAAGCTTAGCTTCGGGGGTCGTTTTCTCCACTTCAAAGGGAGACAACAAGCAGACAAACAAACTAGCAGACGAACGAACGAACCAACAGAAGTGCAACAGACAGAGTCGGGGGTTAGCTCGTCTGTTCGTTGCAGTTGCCGGCGTATTTCCTCCTAATCGCATTCCGGAGAAATGCAGCAGTTCATATGCGGAGTCACTTCGCAGCTTATACTGGGCCGAAAACCGAAAGGGAAAAGATAACCAAGCAGGAGGATTACGGATTTGGGGTCCGTCGATCAGCTGCAACGCATCGCCCGTGTCGCAAAGTCGCGTATATCCGTTCTTTGGCAAATGCAATGTCCAGCTTCGAGGTCACTTCAGCGCTTAGAAGGGCTAAAGCAAACGAGAGCGAGAAAAAAAAAAGAACCAACGGTCGCAGAACTACTCAGAGTGGATTCTCTGTGTGGGCGCACAGACGTCAGGCTTACCATATGTCTCGAGGAAACGCAACAGCTGGCACAGTGGTTCTTCGCAGCTTAGTGTGTGCGCGCGGAAACAAACACACAGTCGCACAAAAACGAACGAAGAACCGAACGAATGAACGAACTAACTAACGAGGAAATACACCCAACAGAGTGAACGTAGCATATATAGGGTTTGGGAATGTATTTGCCTGTTTGGCCGCTACGCCTTTTTTGGCGTATATAGCTTCAGCTTCGTCGCGGAGGGAAGTAGCGGCTGGCTTCGTGGCCTCTTCGCGTAGCTTACGAGATTAACAAAATAAATAAAGAAAGCTTAGAAGGATAAGCAAAAGATCTCTGAAAGATGGCGTCGAGGGATCCGGCCCGTCTCTTGCAGCGCCGTTCGTCCAGTTTGCGTTTCAGAAGAAAAAAAAAATCGGTAATAATCACCGTTATCGCAAAAGCTTTCGCGAAGCGGATATACAGTTCTCGTATTTCCGTTGTTATGTTTTAGGTACTTTTGCTTCTGTTTCCCCTCCTGATGTTGAGCTGTCAGAATCAGCCGATGCATATGCCTCTGACGTGCCCCGAAGTTTCGTAAGCTTCAATCCTGTTGGCGAAGGTGACGAAAATTTCAGGGCTTAATGGTGTTCTGCGAACGGTGACGATGACAACGCAATTTGGAACCGTTGTTTGGAACCCGACACCCCACATGTTGTGAAAGTAGCTCGCCACTCTGAAAAAAGAAAGGATGTGCGCAGGCTTTGGCAGGTCATTTCGCAAACCCTAGCTCACAGAAAAAACTAAAGTCTCTTCACAGAGGGCCGATAATAAGAGGGCTTGCGACGGCAGGTTAAGGTCTGCATTGCGCACGATGCCGCTGACGTAAACGCTCTTTCTCACCAAACCTAGGTTCGTGCTCACGTCGACGAGCGAGCGTTAACAAATTCGCCAAAGTTCGTCAAGTGGGGAAGCCTCTCTGTATGCGCTCTAGCGCTGCCTATGACGGACTCTCCAGGTGGCGCTACAAGGCTTGCATCTAGGCTCCCTACGTGGCGCACTAGCATTACGCCATCTAGCTAGCTAAAGCCGAGATGACAGCTGTTGCTCGCGATATTTTGACGCACACCTTTGTGTTTTTATCCGCCTTCTTCGTTTCGTTAGCATGGTCGGACATATGACAAAGCAAAAGCTTCAGACAAGTTGACAGAAACCAGTGCGTACCCTATAACTCGTTTATCGCAAGTAAAACTCCAGCTGAGGGCACATCTAGCAAGCACATATGAGACACGCGGTTCATCAGACAAAAGCACTGAAAAAAGAAACCCACTGCTTACGCAAGGTACAACTTGTTATCCCGAATAACATTCTCTTGTAGAAATGATTAGCGTCGGCGCACGAACAGTTTGTTCCAAAGAACCGTAGCTATTTGTTCGTTTTTTTTACCTGCTCTTCGTTTCACTTGTACAATCAGGTTCATTTAAGTTATTTTACCTAGGCGCTGGTTTCACGCACCATTTTACGCTTTGCATAGCCACTGATTCGATAACCAACGCTGTTCTTCGCATTCGCATGTGGATGAATGGGGGACGCGCGGGACTCGTTCATAAACGTTTCCAGGGTGTCTACCAACCGGGAAAACCGGGAATTCTCAGGGATTTTGAGTAGTTTGAAAAAACTCAGGGAATTTATGCCTCTATCAGGGAAAATTAGCTGTAATTTTATTGAAATGGTCGAAAGTCGCGGTAATGCTGGCGTGAGTAACAGACAGGAATCCTAATGAATCGTCTTTGACGCCCTGTCGTCGGCTGGAGGACTTGACAGTGTGCTGTCAACGACCGACTTTCCAGATTCCCGATAATTTGGACGGCCATGCGGCACCACCACGTACCCCTTAGAGTCAATGTATCAGAACGTCTGAAATTTCGGACGCAAGAACTCTTTACCGTACAATTTTCCGGAAGTTTTGCCGTGACAGCAGGTGCGAAACGGCATTAATCAAAGCCACCACTACTGCCATTTTGATTACCTCGCCGCCTCGAACCGGCGCTCTCGCACGCAGATCCGCTGGCAGCCGTAGCCACCACTGCGGCAACGCTAGCACTAGCTGCTTCGACGTTCGCTATGAAGCTTCTTCCCGTTGGGTGCCGCGTTTTTTATTGAAAGAATTCGCTGGTGTCAGCAATGGCACGGACTCCGCCGTTGTGGTCCTCGCGATTGGCTCAGAAGCTTGGAAAGCACGGTGCGTTGCATAATGCCGGTTTCCGAAAGTCACCTTCGCCTCCGTACAGAAATGTCACTTGGTGAAGCATACGCAAAGGTATTGCAGTGAAGCATAAGCGTGGAAAGGGGCTATTGCCACGGGACACAGTATGTATCCCTTAATTATGCACGCATGCACCCGGTATTTCCTGTCACAGTACGGGCACCTATATGCCTAATACGTGTACCGACAGGCCTTCAGAGCGTTTTCGAATGTGCCTGTGGCGGTTTGAGCCCTTAGGGCAGTAAATGACAACCATTTATTTTTTTCAACTGGCCAATTTTTCGGATGTTTTCGCGGCCCCTAGGGAGTTAAAAAAATCGGACGTGAGCTGTGCAACTGACCAGGAAGATGCTTCACATGGTCCGAGGGACGAACGACTGGCGGTAGGAAGACAAGAACATAAAGTACCTACGCATTGAGGAATGAACGGGAAAGGAAGCGTGCTGCCGCCGTTTTGAAGGAGCTTGAGCTCAAAAAACAGTGTTGGCTGATGCCGAGATGCAGTTGTCCCTTATCTAAACCGATATAAACTCTTTAAAACAGTGAAACACAACAATGAGGTGTTGTAGGCGGGCTGAGAGTATGTCAGGACAGTTGAGGTTCAGAGAGAGTCCAAATTGTGACAAAGTTCGGGCCTCATACCACTGAGCTTGCTATCAGTTGATAGAAATAGCTCATATTTGAAAACATTTGCTTCTATGTGTATCTCCTTTTTATTCGTATTTGAGAATGTCTGACTCGATTTGCATATTTTTAAAGACATTTTATTTGCTGTGAATTTTACTAACCCCTCGCTTTATTCTGTTTTTGAATAACATAAACACTACTCCTTAGTATTCAAATTGGATTAAGTCGTTCTTTTCTAAAATTTTTTTCATATTCTTACTAGAGAGTGACAGTATCGGGAAATAATGGTTTCAGCCCGTCTTGACATAAAACATAGTTCTGCATCACCAAGGGAATTTTGCGAAGGCACTCAGGGAAAACCTGGAAAACTCAGGGAATTCGGAAATGTCGACTTGGTAGACACCCTGGTTTCGCCACGTACCTGCACGCAGGGATACACCGTCGATTTACCCGTTGTGGTGCTCTTTGTCTCTTGGAGAAAAATTTTGCACGTTTAGTTCTATTGGGGTGATGACGATGTGACAAGGGTCGTTTCCGAGAAGCTAGCTGACGCGACCTAAACAAGTATCCCTGCGATGACGGCATGCTTGTTTCGGCCAACACGTATCTTTATCCAGGAAATGTAACAGCGATAGCTTAATTAGGGCCAGGTCATTTCACGATTTGTGAAAGTCGCAGAAGGAGGAGAGATACCCCCGCAGAAATTATTCGGGAATCCGTCAATCCGTGCATCCTCCTCAGCAAAAGGAGTACAGGCAACGGGTTCCACGGTAAAGCATATTTCCATCTCCGCTTATGAATCTAACTTGAAATTGAAGACTGCAGTCCAAGCCTGAACTTTGAAGTTCAGTTCTTCCGCCTGAATAACGAATGATTCCAGTTTGTTTTTGTTCTTTCGGAGAGTATGTGGTCCGTGTACTTTTGGCCCACCGGTGTATACGTCCTCCTCGCCGCATGCTTTTATCAGGTAAATACGGGATCGCACCTTGCTTTTATCTGGCATGCAAGTTCGACAGCTAGCCGTAGGCTCGGTGAGAAAAAAGCTATTGCGCTGCTTTTGAAGGTCGCTGAAGCCTGGGCGACCTTCAAGCACCGAGCCGAGCGGCTCGAAAGGATTCGGGATTCCATCAGTCTGATCGTTTTCGGCCCCGTCTTTGCTTAAATCCCAGGAACTCAGGAGGACGTCGTTGTTTATTTCACCCGAGATACGCAGCAGCTATTGCCGTCCAGTCGGGGGAGGCCATTCCACGTTTTTTTTTTTTTTTTATCCGGGATTCTGTCGTCCAAGTAGCAAGAACTGAGGTAGAGTTGGAACATATTCATGTTCTGTAGGCGCAGCAAGTAGAGAAAGACGAAAAAAAAAATGGAAATGAAATAAAAGGAGACGACAACAGGCGCTGTATATCAGCTGAGGCTGAAGATTCCTTTGTCCGTCTGTCCATTATCCGCAAGGTGAGCGTCGCATTGGCAGGGGAGAATGCGGTGGGAATCCCGGATAAAAAAAAAGGGCACTTCATTTTTTCTTTTATCCGGGAAAACGCAAGGCGTGTAGTTTCACGGAGGAGCGTTTGAACGATTGCAGAACACGAAGGAAGGAGCTCTAGTTATGCGGGCATTTCTTCAGTCCGACCGCGCCAGCCTTTTCGCACGGCTCGCGCGCGCGCGTGGTCGCTTTATCCGGGAAACGCGGGAGCGCAGGTCGGCAGTCTCTTTTATCCGGGAAGAAACGCAACAGCTAGCTGCGGGGCGGGTCATTTGGCTGCGCCCGCGGTGGCGGCCCGAGAAAACAGCGTGCGCTGGAGTTTGAGTGCGTGCCATCCTCTGAACCGGCGCAGTGCGGAGACCAGCGGCTTGGATGTGCGGCCATCGATCCTTCTCCTTCCCTCGCTGGCGCAAAAAAAAGAGCGAGAGAGAGAGAGAGATGGGAGTGGTAAAGGCGGAGTAGGGGGGGGGGGACTGTGCGCGGCACTCCCGGGTTGCGCCCGGCCTGGTCGAGAGTGCAGGATGGTGTAGGATATAGTGCCTCGGGTGCAGGTACCTTGCGCGAGCGGGGCTTCACGGAGCGTGCTCAGTGCGAGAGGGGGTGTACGGCGTCTGCTTGCGTCTGCGCGTCTGTGCGTTTTGTCCTCGGGAAAGGGGCTTCCGTATTGCGCCCCTGGAAGGGGAGAAGAGACATTTTTATGGTTGTGTTTGGGGAGCACTCCTTTCCACGTTTGCCGGAGAGAGGAAGGAAGGTAGTGGGAAAGAGCGAGAAATATAGAGAGCGAGCGTAGATAGATAGAGAAGGAATATATATATATATATATATATATATATATATATATATATATATATGATACGAGAGAGAGAGAGAGAGAGATTGCTTGACTGTGTGTGCGCCGTCTGTCAGAGAGAAGGATAAATCAAAGGCAGGGAGGTTAACCAGGACTGAGCCAGGTTGGCTACCCTGCGCTGGGAAAGGAGATGAAAAGGCTAAGAAAAGGGAAGCGCACTGCGATGTCGCCATCGTAGGGACAATTCTCAGCTCCGTCTGTCGGAATGTGTCTTCTGGAAAGGGCGTTCGTAATTGCCTGAGACATTGTTTGCGTGCCCACGTGGACCGGGCTCTGACAAATGAGAGGAAGCTAAAAACACAAATTTATGAGTATTTCTTTCTTTCAAAAGTTCCCATACGGGGATGTAAGATGCCTATAAATTGGCTTCGCATGCGCGTCTGTGCGTCTTCTGGGCGGGCTGTCTTTGCACGTATATAGGAAAGGAGTGAGAGTGTGTGGGCACTTGTCTGGAAAAGGTTCGGGGATGTCGCAAAGGTGAGATACTTCTTTTCTGTGCGTGTGTGCATCTGACAGTCTTAGGTGCACTTACCTTTCAAATTATGGGAGAGAAATTGCGTTTTCCTTCTGGAAAGGGGTCGCGGTAGGGGTGGAGGGAGAGCCGGCTTTTCGTGCATGTCTTTTTTTTTGTTAGAACATCGAGCTTTCCTCGCTCCGCCCGTGGTTACGCTTTTGGTGGGCCTCGTTTCGGTTTTTCTTCCTCCTGGCTGATTTCTCTGGCTCGTTCGCTCGGCTGGCGTAACAGCAATCGGCGCTAGGCCTAGTCCGCGCGCTCGTGCGCGACTTCTGCCATGCCAATCGAAGATTATTAATGCGGAACCGCCGGTGGGACAGTGCAGGATTGCGCCCTGCCGTTTCGTCGTCGTTTGCCGTCGATCTGCTGTTATTTCCAGTCCGTGCGTCGTCTGCTTCGCGAGTCCGTGCTCGGGTGCCCTTAGTCTGCACTCAAGCACGAAAAATTTTGCAAACGATAAGGTTAGAACAGAAGTAAAACAGAAGTACCGTTGAAAGCATAAGTACAGGATTTCGGTCGCTCCTGTCGATATTATCCGTGCATTTGCGTTTACGTGTGTCGTCAGCACTCAACACTCTAAGAAAAAAAGGACTAAAAGGGGTAGGGAGGTTAGTCCTTTTGGGGACTAACTGATTTGCCACAACCATTAGTCCTTTTGGGGACGAACTGACATGGGATGAACTGTTACTCCCCAGGCGCTTACTCCTTCGGGGACTAACAGTTGCCCCTGCCCGATGGTCCTCACGGGAGTAACTGTAATTCGTTCCGATGCTCCGCAAAGGTGTAATTAATTAAAATAGGCATTTATACCCTAATAAAAAAGTTAATGAGCTGAAAAAAAAAACGTGCCCGACAGCAGGATTCGAACTCACGTCCTCGTGCTCACAAGTCAGGTACTCTAACCACTTCACCACGCCGCTTGTTTTTTTTTCTTTATTACATGGAAAAGAAAACTGAAGGTGTATTACAAAGTGGACACGACTACACACTTAAAACTCAGGCAAACACACACATGCATCCAACAAGCTTGCTTGGCAAGACGGGCTATTTCGACAAGGTTAAGCATGGGAACGCAAGTGCGGCAATATAAAAGTGACTGTATTTTGTGCAAGCTATGCAGTCAGAGTCTAACGTTGAGTGTACTTGCAACCATAAGCGACTGCGAAAAGAAATCAGCCCGAGTATTTTTAGGGTGATTTAAACTGAGGCACTACGCCATGATACGTGTAGCGAGCTCAAACGGGGCACCGAAGACGACAGAGAAGGGCAATTTCTCTGTCGCTTAGCGCGTGCCGTTTGAGCTACACATCGCTTCAGTTCGCAACCTCCTTGGAACGGAAGGAACTTAGGTACTATAGACCAAGAAAATCTAGCCGTCTATCAGTGACTTGCGCGTTTAATGTGTATCGCTCACTTATGGGGTGCGCACGAAGGGCATGCCTCTTCACATTCCAGTTTTAAGTTTCACGTAATTTTCTCACGAAGAGGCAAGGTGCTGCTTTGCATGTAGTTCAATAGACAATGCACGAACTTCGAACCATTCACGATTTATAGACAATACCGTTTTCGCCGCATCGCTCCATGACACGGACGAAAACAGCGAAGTGCCTGGGGAGTAACTGTTGCCGTTCGTCCTCCCATTGCTCTCTTTCCGAGCAGGGACTAAACACTTACTCTCCGAAATTTGCACACGGCCCGCACATTCATGCAGTTAGTCCTCTGAGGGACGAAAGCGCCCTTTTTAGGACTAACGGCGCAGTTACTCCCGTTTTCCCCGGGATTTTTGTTAGAGTGAAGTTACCGTTAGCCTTGGTGGCGGGAAACAAAGACATGATATGTCGTAAAATTTTTGAAAGAGTAAAAGTAACGCAAACGGAGAACACTGTGGCGCTGAACGATAAAGAAAAGAAGGTGCGGGGGTTTCTTTCGTTTAGCTTTCGTCTGCTGAGCGCGCCGCGTCGTCTGCTCTTGAGAGCGCCGAAGCCGCACGGCGCAGCTATTCGTCCCGAATAACTTCCGAATGCAAAAAATTTATCGCCAGCAACTGCAAAAAGCCCAGACTGTATTTTTTTTTTTGTGGTCCCAAAGAGTGCGACGCAATATAAACGTATCCAACCTACGAAAAGAGGGCGTTGGTTGAGTGCTTCGTTCGTCGCTGTCGTCTGCTATAATATACGTTCCATTCTGGTACACGTCGTCTGCAGTTCGAGCCATTCGTCGTCTGCAGTCGTCTGCTCGCCTCGTGAAAATTCGCAAGGCGGAATCGTAAAAGGATAAAACGTGCTAAAAACGTTAAAAGAAAAAGAAATGTTGAAATGCGGATGGTCGTGCTTAATGCCACTTTGTCGTGAGAAAGTCGCGGAGATGTATTATCTACCCGCCATTTCTTGCTCTGCAGTGAGGACGGTAGAAGATAAGAGAGCGCGAAAGCCGACATTCGTAAGTCAAGAAGTGTTTGCGGTCTTCTCTGCGAACGCATTTTGTCGAGCTTTTCATACTTTTAATTTCTTTTGCACTTATTCGTCTCCCTGTTGCGTTATGCGCATCCGAGACCATTCTTATTCTACGATATGTAAAAAAAATGTCAAAGCAAGACACTCCCATGCTTGTGAGTGATGCTGCTTAACGTTTACTGCGCAAAACAAAATATGACGAAGAAAGCAAGGAGATTTAACATTCCATTACATATATGCATGTCGAGCGAGCCGTCTGCAGATGGCATAAAAGTTTTACTGTACACTGACAAAAGTGTGGTCCTCTTCGGGCTTATTACAAATGTAGCGATAGAGTAGGCCAGCTATATGGCTAATATCGTAATACATGATGTCTTTTCTTTACCTGCACCAAAATTTTAAAATTTGACTGTGGCCGATAGCACAGTTCTAACCCTTGATCAGTATTACTCAAACAGGTGGCCACCAATTCCGCGAGGAATCACGTTGTTCAATTGAAATTTTGAAAAGTTAACTTGAAAAGTGAACTAAAAGACCATGAGCTATTCCACTCAGTTAACATGGATGACCAGCGAAGCTGCGTTGCACGCGACAAAGATGTGACTCGGAATTTTAAACAAAGGTGCTTATACATTTATTGTGTTGATCGCTGGTCATCGTAACGAAAGGTACACATTTATTTTTATACATTCGCGTTCATTCGCGTTATGCATTCGTTATGCATATTCATTGTGTACGTTTTTCTTTTCATTTCGCGATATATTGAGATAAAGAATTTGAGATAGAAATCACCGCACCAACTGTCAGTGCATGATCAGCGCCAGAGCCAGATGTAGAAGACGACGACGACGACGAACGCGCGAGCAGCAAGGTAAATATACCTGTTATGCAAAATAGAAGTGAGGCGTGCAGACAGGACACAAGAGTAGAGAAGTGGACAACACGAACGCATGTCCACTTCTCTACTCTTGTGTCCTGTCTGCACGCCTCACTTCTATTTTGCATAATGAATCCTTACCAACTAGCTCAGCTTTCTGTCGTTCTAAATATACCTGGTAGCGAAGCTTCCATTGAAGCCAATACGTTCAAAACATGGCGGTTCTTAGGCGGTTCATGGGGCTTAGCGCCATCTGTATGAGGAGGGAACACTTCCGGCGGAAGAAAAAAATTGGTGTGACGCCATATCCGTTAAAAAGAAAAGTGACGTCATTTGGTTCCCAAAGGCGCGAAATTTGTTTTGGTGGCCTGCCATTAGAGCTGTGCATTCGAATACCCCGCCATTCGACTGGATGGGCGTTTCGAGCTTTCAGTGTGGAAAGCGATGCAAAAAAGAGCTCAGCCGTAGGGGTGTCGAAATCGCACTCCTGAACAGAACATACTTTCTTTGGAGGCCGACGAAAGCTCTAGGTGTAGGGTGCTGGTTCTGTCGCCAAACACCAAGCCCGTTGGCCTGCGCAGTCGCACGAAAACAAGTAAGCAATTATAGGGTGGTCGTAACTCACTACTTTTGTCTGAACAGGTTCGGAAACGATGAAGCTACCCGCGTCGCCAGATTCAGACAAATGTCGGCAAGCAAAACAGCACAACGTATGAGGAGGGCGTATTCTAGCACGTGCAATTTACGAGCGCTGCATCTTTCTGCACACTTCAAGAGCTGCATTGCGTTGCAAGCGATTGCGGCCTCAACGCCCCCTCGTACGATGGGCGTTGTAAAAAGGTATTTATTGATAATGATAAAATAGAGTTGTCTTTTATTTACTCGTCACGCATATATAAAATTAATTAGGAATCTTATTTTCGTTGAATGAATCTAGCTGGGTCTCGCTTTAATTAAAGAAACGCTTTTTTCTTTCACAGTGTTTGTTCCGTCCAAACATAGTCGCGCTTCAATCGCTGCTCCCATAACCACCCTTGCTGATGTCGGTGGCAATTTGTTCTGAACCGATTTCCGCCCGAAACTTCGCGACTTATTTGGATCGACCTTGCGAGCAGTGGCGCGAACCATTGCTGATGATGATAGTTTTTGCTCGCACACATGAAAATTTCACGGGACCCTACCCAGAAGCAGATTCGCTGTGAAGCTTAATTAGCGTAATAACCTTAATTATGCAATTAAGCGTTTCGATTCCTCGTAGAAGTAACGGCCGCCTCATCCAGTAATTAGGTAAACGGTTAGAATTGTGCTACCTGCGTGAGGCACTTTCTAAAAAAAAAAAAAAAGCTGGTGCATTTAAAAAAAAAGAACACCCTATATGGTTGACTATACGCATGTAAGAGATCAGGTACAGTAAAGGTCGGTGCACTTTCAAAGGCGCACTTACACGGACAGTTGAAAGTTGGCTCTACGGGCCTTGTGCACCCGTCCGTATTGCGGCGCTTGTTGTCATGAATCAGTGTACCGGCTGACCCGATTACATTGTTTAATATGACGCCGATCAGCTCCATTAATGGAGGGCCAGCACTGCTTCCAAATTCTAGAAATCCTCGCCTCAAGAGCGAGCTTTACCTAGGACAGAGAGAAAGAAAGAAAGAGAGAGAGAGAGAGAGAGAGAGAGAGAGAGAGAGAGAGAGAGAGAGAGAGAGAGAGAGAGAGAGAGAGAGAGAGACGCTCTTTAATGAGTCCTGACGAGGTTTAGTTAAAAGCGCCCGCGTTTGCACCTGGACTTGCGCACGCAAGCACACACCGGCAGTCGTGCTTATGCGGGCCGGTTATTCAAAGGTACAGGTATCGAGAAATGAATATTTTGCTTGTATTATTTGTATTATTTGTTTGGGCGTGGTACGCGCCTGGCGCGCTACTCAATGTGGACGTAACGAAAAATTAAACGATACGCACAGTTTACGACGCAGATATCCGGACGTACACAAAACGCACCACAACGTTCGGCTAACTATGGTACCGCATGGAGGTCATTTCCTCTGAGGAAGTTTAAAAAGGCCCTCGTTGCGCGACGTACACAGAAAGCGTCAGTTCGTGGGCAAAAAAAAAAAAAAAACTTGCAAATAGAAGCTTCGGTTTAGATACATGCATGGGAACGGAGGAATTGTTTCATTAGGCCCAATTCGATTATATTTGTTGCAATCAAGTGAAGCAAAAAAATAAACTTAAAATCTACAGTCGCGGCTGCTTGCGAAGGCTTCAGTAGATTTTTAGACGAGGCCATCAAATTTTAACGCGATAGCGTTAAGGAGCCCGTGTCGCGGAAAATGCGGCGTCTGCGTCCCGCGTCGGCGTTGGACGTCGCTTCGGCAAAAAGAATTTGGAACCGAATTCCTAACCCCGCGCACCCTGCCACTTCTCCACCACCAAAGTTGCTCATACCTTACCTTTAATTCTTTGCGAAGTTATTCCTCGGAATTTTGAGAATGGCAGCCCACAAACTAGTGTAATGAGAAAAGAAAACAGAGGAAAAAACAACACTGACAGCGCATGTCCTTTGTTTTATGTTAGCCCTTTTCAGTCTGAAATATTAAAAGTTTGAAACGATAACAGGAGATTGAACCACGCAAGAGGCCGCGTTTCTACCAGAAAGCTCGTCTTCGTGCATAGCGTTCGCAAGCAGCGTTTCCCCGGTAAACGTTACTTTTACATCAGCTGCAGCGGCCGGGAAGCATGAAAAGCAGCAAAGGGTCTTTGAACGCTATCGCGTTCTACTCTTATAGGCGAAGCTTAAGCGTCCTCCAAATTTCCTAGCGATAAATTTGGAACACGGAGAACCCTGAAAGTTTGAAACATCAAGCTGAAACTTCTGTAATTAAGCAATAATAATAATAAAAAACTATGTCACGATTTTGTGAACTCAACCGATACTATTGATCTAAAGCATACAACATGAACGCAAAGGTAGATAAATAAATAAACAAACAAACAAACAAACAAACAAACAAACAAATAAATAAATAAATAATGTGTCGCTCTGTAATATGTCACTAACTTGTGATTACGAGTTTTACGAAAACCTCGTCTGCACTGCAACAAGTGTACCAGTCGTCAGTCGTAAACTCACACATCAAATTTCTCCTCTTCCCGTGTTCAAAAGACGCAGTTTACAGAACTGCAATATATACATATGCATATATGTTTATTTTAGTATAGAGTAAGATATTTGCAAACTTCGTGCTTCCGTTTCCAGTTAATTTAGGTTTTAGGAAGGAACAGCGATAACTAAGACGGTCACGAGAGGGAGAGCGACACAGGACAAGCGCCATCCTCCCTTCGTGTTCTCCCTCTCGTGATCGTCTTAGTTGGCGCTGTTCCTTCCTAAAATCAAATATGCACCATCTAGCCCAAATGAATGTTGTCTTGAGTTAATTTGGGCTTGCCGATTTTCGGCAGCCATGATGCCCCAAATAAAATTTCTAGTTCCTACCCTCGATTGAATTTAATTCTATCTATCTATCTATCTATCTATCTATCTATCTATCTATCTATCTATCTATCTATCTATCTATCTATCTATCTATCTATCTATCTATCTATCTATCTATCTATCTATCTATCTATCTATCTATCTATCTATCTATCTATCTATCTATCTATCTATCTATCTATCTATCTATCTATCTATCTATCTATCTATCTATCTATCTATCTATCTATCTATCTATCTATCTATCTATCTATCTATCTATCTATCTATCTATCTATCTATCTATCTATCTATCTATCTATCTATCTATCTATCTATCTATCTATCTATCTATCTATCTATCTATCTATCTATCTATCTATCTATCTATCTATCTATCTACGTAATGCGACGCATTTCATCCACATTGCAATGCACCACTTGCAATGCATGCTGGTGGGGGTGCAGCGCTTATCTAATATGCGCATTAGGGAGTTTTAGAATAGGGGCCCCAATAGTTTGGGGCCCCAAAGAGCTTTGCGGGTGTTAGCGTTGGGGCACGTAGGAGTGAAGAGTTTTAGAATAGGGTTTTACGTTTGCGGATAGCGTCTTGCGCTGACAGCGCCACTACGGCGTCAAAGAAAAACTATTAGAAATAATTAAATAGAATATACCATTTTATGATAGAAATAATAATTTTTACTTGCGTGTACTCGCGTTTAAGTACAATTTAGAGGTTATTCTCTGTAAACAGCAAACAATTAGTTGCGCTTAGTTTTGAGCAAACCAACTTTACTAGCCTTCACCAGCCAAGCTTAGCCGTGTTAGGCCTACTAGCCATAAAATCCAAAATCGAATTCAAAATCAGCGGCGTCTAATGAGTCAATCTTCATAACACACGCTAGTTGAGAGAAAGCGATAACCGCACTCACTTCTCCTAGCTTGCGAACTTCACGCGTTACCGCGAATCGAACCCAGTTTTGTGCTAGGTTAGAGCCGTCGCTTCGATGGGTGCCGCCATGTTTGCCGACGCAAAGCTTTTGGGGCCGCTATTTGGGCTCCCGCTAAATCGGTGAAATAGCGTTCCCAACGCAAAACCCAAACGGAGTTTGCGTCTTGCGCATGCGCAGTGGCTTCGACGCTATTTCTTTGGGGCCCCAAAACGTTTGGGGCCCCTATTCTAAAACTCTCTATTATTGCGTGTCAAGCGTACTGACAGAGGGAAATCAAGGTTGCCCTCACAACAAATGCTTATCAATGCGAGTGTGTTTGCGAACCTATGGCATGTAAAGAGGACACATGCTATGTTTTCGATTCCCCTTCCTCTTCGCGGATATAAACAGGACACGCGTTGTCCCTTCGATGCCTTGTTCGATTCGATGTTAGTCTTTAGAGACTCGCACGATTTCGCAGTTTCACTGACTTGCAAATCGCGCCCTCTCCTGTCCTTGCTTCAAGTATTCTGGTACTTTTGGCGCGTCTAAGCCAGTAGCGCCGTACGCATTCAAGGTGATGCACTTGAACCAGGTGTATTTCGTTTAGACACAAATATCAACAGAATTAAAAAATATCGCCGGTGGCTGATAGTGTAATACTATTGCCAGAAGAATATTACTTGAGTATGCCGTGCGTTAGGTGTGCGGGAATCAGAATGAACGTTTAGCCAGTGAGCGAAAATTCAAATATTATTTTCTGGCGAATAACCTCTGAGGTACCACCTCGGACAGTGCGAACACTGCAATTTCTCGCAATAGGCCGTAGTGGCTATTAATGCAAGCATTTTATTTTTCAGAGTTAACTAGAATTTAAAAAATCGCCTATGGTAATAGCACAAATCTACTTCCTGTCCATGAAATACTCGAAGAGGCGGACATACATGGACAAAAAAAAATATATCAGAATGTTAATTTCTTTACTGAACTTTTCAACTAGTTAACATTATGGTACATAGTGTGTAATATTTTACGAATTGAAGCCAGTGAGCTCTTACGGCATGTCCGCTTGGAATTAAGTTTGAAACTATAACGCCAGTTTTGATATAAGCGCCGTCTAACGTGCGGTAAAAATGCACTGTTCTTTGATTGTCCCACTTAATTTTTTAACAAAAAGTCGCTTTGTGTATTGAAACACAAATGTGACTGAAATGCCATTGTACTTCGTCGTGCATTTCGCGAACGGCCGACCCGCCGTGGTTGCTCAGTGGCTATGGTGTTGGGCTCCCGAACACGAGGTCGCGGGATCGAATCCCGGCCACGGCGGCCGCATTTCGATGGAGGCGAAAACACCCGTGTACTTAGATTTAGGTGCACGTTAAAGAACCCCAGATGGTCAAAATTTCCGGAGTCCTCCACTACGGCGTGCCCCATAATCAGAAAGTGGTTTTGGCACGTAAAACCAAACTTTTTCATTTTTTGGAAAGCGGCCTTATCGAAATTGCTGTTTTTTCGTCCTCGGAATTCGGTCCGAGTGTACGAACTCGCATGCCGCAATTCGCAAACTGCGATCAGAAAACAAAATTTGCATTCACGGAGCCGTAATCAGCGCCCAGAATGCTAATGATATGTAATTGTAGGAGTCTATCTAGTCCGAGCATTTTATCTCCATTAAGTTGTTATCGATATAGATTTTACGTAAAAAGCACGTGTGGACGACATTTACCGATTTCTTGGAGCAATGCTGCACAACAACAGCGTAGTTTTCCTTCACCCTGTGGTTATCGTTCGAAGTCTTTCGATGTCAACAGTTTCGCGTAGCGTTTAAGAGCATTTTGCCTTATTTCGTTCGATTTTGTTTACCCCGAAAGCCTTGACTCGGAAACTATTTAGGGGGGTTGACTGAGCAAATACAGCCAACGGTATATTGCACAGAAAGCGCAGACAAACGTGCGTATACGCATAGTTGCAGAGCAGGTGGCATACTAAAACAAATGAAGACAGAATGCAACATTACAGGCCAGAATAGGGAACATTTGGAAGGGCCATAGTGGTTATAAATGAAACTTTTCTAGCAGCGCGAGGCTTGCAAACTGATCGAAGAGAAGATGGATCCCTTATAGCGACTGCCTTTTGTGGTTATTAATTATACTCAGCTACGTATGGTGCTAAGGGTGCGTCCTGAAACGTTGTTGTTCTAGTGGATGCTAGTTAATGTTTGCTCGCGTGACTGATGCAAAATGAAATACGAGGTTGGTTAAGAGATGTGGACTACGAGAAAAATGTGGCGCGGTATAAAATGACAAAAAAAAAAAACGTTTTGCTGTGAAACCTTCCTATCGTAGAATGTCTATCGAAGAAATGTATAACTCGTAATGTAAGTTTATTTCTTCTTTTTCTGTGCGTGAATTATTTTAACACTGCGTAATTGCTCATCTGTTCATATGCTCATCGAAGTCTACATCACGGCCGTTTGTGTGCGTTTGTGACTTTGTTTACGAACTCATTGTGGTGCAACTTGCATTTGACTTTTATACAGTTATGTTTATGGGCGTATAGGACTGTGCTGTGGATTCCTGACCGTATGAAGTGATTTCGTTTCATTTTCCTACATATGTTTTATATTGTTGTTTCCGCTATGAGAAAAGGAGTAGCCGTCAACCATTATAAAGTGACTACGTCTCTTTCTTTTATTTTCATTTCAATAAAAAGAAGACTCGATGAGGCTACGGTAGATTATATGGTCTCATAATCACTTAATCTCTTAGTCGCTATTGTAGTAATACTTATATTCGTTCTTAAGGTTCACGGAAGGACGAAGACGTTTCCCATAGTTCTCCAATCAGGCCGAGCCGTAAATGGCGTCAGCCGAGTCCATATTACTCCTAAAACCGCTCTAAAACCGATTGATCTTGCCGCTATCGAGACAAGAAAAACGCGCAGCCGAGGACGGCAGGTAGCCTTATCTGCCCAGTCATCGATCTAGTGTTAAGCTATATTAAATACGGTCTATCGACAGTCTATAGATGTCTATCAATAGTCTATAAATAAATTTGATTCCCTCGGCTGCGCTTTCTTTTGTTTCTTCGAAGCAACTGTGAAAAGTTCTGATTACTTTTGCTAATCTCTCTCTATATAAGTACAAGAATCCAAGTGAATAGACGTACGCTAAAGATGGGTAAAGTAAGCCTTCTTAGCAATGTTGGGATAGCGGGCTCGTGAGTAGCCTAACTCCTGAATTTGTCGTCGCTAATAACGAAAAAAAGAAAGTAACTTGAAGATAAAAGAAAGCGAATAAAAACGCGACGTCTTATAATCTTGTGTAAGCAGAGTTCTGTTATTTTTCTTCTTTACTATCTCAAACGATTCCTTTAGCTACAATTTCGGGATAGCGGGATCGTCAGGGACCAGATTACTCGTTTTCAACGGCTATCAAGCAACAGCACAAAGTTAAGTGAAGGCAGGAAAAAGTTGGCGGAGACACGGCAAAATCTTACTAACGACTTTTCTATGCAATCTTTCTGATATTTGTTCCTTACTATATTGACTAGCTCTTGCGGCTACGATTTTGAGACAGCGTGCTCTCCAGTAGGGCCAAACCGCCTATTTGATTGAGGTTAACAAATAACTGCTTAAACTCAGCAGAAGCAAAACACAATGTTAAAAACGATTGCTGCAATAACATTTTCTCATATATTCTGCTTACTACATAAGTTACTTTTGTAGCTACGATTTTAGTATAGCGGGCTCCTCAGTAGCCAAACTTTTCATACTGTCGCGGTGAGTCAGCAAAAAACAAAGCAACAACAAGTCAACTAAAGGCAAAATAATAAAAAAGGTCAATAGAAACGCAATTAATTTCACTAGCGACTTTTCTCAACAAGACTTTGGTATTTATTCTTGCTGTTACAAGCAGATCTTTTTCAATAAAACTAATTCTATTGATAGATACCGCGAGCCATATCCATAATCTTTCTGTTTGTCCACGTTTCTTTCTTGTTCTGTTTTCCCCACCGCATTTTACAGTGGAAGTGTTAGCGCTTGACATCTCCGAACCAGGATCAATTTGCCTTTTCCTCCGCCTTCGGCTTCTGTGTTCGCATACGCTGATATACGTACGGGGATCCCCCCCTCCTCTTTTTATCCTATGCCACAAATTGCATGCATCGGTAATCTATGCAGGCCTTGTTGTATAGTAATGAGATTGCCAGGCTCAATGTAACAGCGCGCCATCTTCAATAGCGCGCGTTCGTGTATAGAAAAAGTAAAAAACAAAAAAAAGGGGAGCGAAGCGTGGGTCGCGGCGAATGCAATTTTCACGGCTGATATGCTTCAATAGTAGCGCTATATGGGCGTTTACTTATATTTCGTTGTGCGCTAGTTTGAGCTTCTTTCACTCGGCGTTTCCTCCGGGCGATGTTTCTTTCCTCTTTATTTCTGTATTCTATCTCGGGCTTTGTGCTACTACATGCCCTGGATATTACCTGTGAAACCTACGTTTGCTTGGGCGTGTAGGTGTGTGTGCCTATGTGCGTTGTAGTGGAGGCTGAGTTTCCTTCACTACACCTTTTTTCTTTCTGATCGATATTTCATATCAGTGTATTTTAACCTTGGCTTCGATTTAGTGTGTCCTGGTTATCGCCTGTATCTAATATGCACGCTTGAACGTACGTGTTGATGTGTGCGTGTCTCTTAGACTCATTGTTTTGATTTTTCTTATCGTACCTATTATATTTTGGTGCTTTACCCTTTTCTTTTTCTCTCCGGGTCATTGGTCTTTTTCTATGCCGGATATTGTGTCATCGTTTGTGCCGTAAGGCGTAAGTGGTAGCGAGCCCCAGCTGCGGGATATTTCCTTGCTTATTTTTCCGTACTTGTCGCGTGTATTTGTATTTGGCCTCGTTCTTTAATTTTTACCTTTCCCCGCGCTCTCTTTTTAATGCACGATGTTTAAGAGATGTTTGATTTTTATCTCCGTTTCGTGCCGCATATATCTTTACTCCCTTCTTTCTCTCCCGCTCCCCCCCCCCGTATTATCCCATTACATTTGTGAAGCTTAACCCGTCGCCGTTTCATGTATCCGGCCTTGCGGTAACCCATGAATAATAAGTACTTTCTTTTTTTCTTTTTTTGTGTGCACTAGTTTACTCGTTCATCACGCTGCTGACGGGGCGTATCAACTCTAAATCGCTCCGGCAGGTCGTCGTATTTCTCGCTAAACTGCCTCATCATGATCGCTGCAAAGAAAAGGAAGTTTAAAGCGAGCGGGACTCGAAGCGCAAGGGGACTGCATTACGGCTTAATGTAGGATATATATTATTGCGCTCGTTTGACCCTACGCGATTCTGCCGTCGCCCGTAATCGGTTTCCAACCGCAGCGTCCTCTCTCTCCCTTTCCTCCTCCTCCTCCCCTCGCACTCTTTTTTTTAAAGTTGTGCTTGCGCGTACATTTCGCGGTGCTTCGTAGATAGGTAGGCTGGGCGATAGAGCGTGTGTACCGGTGCAATGCCTCGTTTGAACGCACGAAAAAAAAAATAAGTCGTGTTGAAAGCTGAAGTGCTTAGAGGAGGGACGCATGGAGTGGCAGCGCAAATGACATGTTCTTCCGGGGCGAAAAAAAAAAGAGCGAGTTTATGGGCAGTACGTAAACAGAATGAACGAGCAAATTAATGAATGCATTTCATTTGAGAGAGAGAGAGAGAGAGAATTTATTTCGATGCTAAATGAAGGAAGGCTCGGAAAAAGTGGAATTTTCAATGAATGACGTATTTTAGCAGCTAAGCAAATAGTTATTCTATTGCTTGCATTGTTCCCTGCGCTTATTGCGTTTCTCAGAGATGTTGATATATTTTGCCATACATGGTTTCTTGGGTTTATTAATGCATTGCAGCGTGTGTGACTGAATAAATGTCCTAATGCTACGATTGAATGAACGAATGCTCTTGCTGTAACCTACGACTTTCAATATGCTGAATCTTGTTTGTCTATTTCTGGTTCGAGGCCTCAGCCCTCACTTATGCGAGTTTCAATTTTTCGTTATCCATAACGTTAAAGTCGGTCTCTCCTCTGTGTGCTGCTGACGTTCTTGCTAATCATTTGAGAGGTACTGTTGAGTTCGTGTTATTTTTTTTTGTCTATACGTAATGCTTCTTATGCTGGTCATAGCCGCTGGTGTATTTGTTCTCATCGGTTTGCAATGGTCATCTAAAGGTATGCATGTACACGGGAAATGCGGTTTGAGTGAACTGACAAAAGAAATAGAGAAATAAAGAAGGAAATAAGGGAAACAGAAAGAAGGAATGAAGTGGCTAAAGCACGAAAGAATGAAGAAAGAAAGAAAGAAAGAAAGAAAGAAAGATTGAACTCACCTTATCTGTAAATGTTCTGAGGAGTGGAGTACCGGGTCAAAGAGAAGAGGAGTACGCCAAAGAACTTGATACGACTCTAAAGGATTCTCAGCTGCCTCTGTTTTCGTTGCCTCTTTTATGCGATGTGTACACCTTTGAAAATAAGAAACAAAGAACACCAACGTAAAAGCACGCAGAACCCTCAAACGCGCAGAAACGCCTTATGGAAGGGGACGCGAGAAAAAAGAAACAAGAAAGGCAATAATGGACGTCATTGCGGTTTAGTTTTGATACTTCATCGTTGCTTCTTTGATATATAAGTAACTTTATCTTGTCCCTGTGCGGGCCGACGCGCATAGGTGAAATAATGTGGAGCGATGGAGAGTGGCAGGCACCCTTCATGAAACTTGCATCGCCGTTGCTTTCCTGGCGCCTGGGTTGGCTGCTCGAATGGGCGATAGGACACGTATATAATGGTGTATAAGCAGTCGTGCGGGGCACACGTAGACGGGAATGTGTCTGTCTAGGACCGATCTCGGAGGAATGCGTCGGTTGTGCGGACGGCATAAATCGAGGCGAAAACGTGTTTTCCGGTGACGTCTCCTGCCCCCTCCCCCCCTTCCCCGTTCCCTAAGGCTGTTACTTTGAGTTTGGAGGGTGTTAGCATGAATTGTAGAGGGCCTTGTATATACCGTTTCCGCATACAGTTACGTTATTCTGCGGGTAGCGTTTCGATTCGTACGCCTTCTTTATCCATTCGTTCATTTCGTTGTCGATATGAAGAAACGAAAGGACGTTGTCAATGTTCCGTCTGCTCCTTATCGCATAGTAGGAATGAAGATACATTGCGGAAAGGTTGCCGAAGATGGAACGCATGAAAAAAATTCAGGACATTAAAGGGAAATGGAGACGATGTACTGCTTAGAACTTGCTGAAAGTGGAACGCGTGAAAATGTTTTAGAACATAACAGGAACACGAGAGTTCCAGAAGTGGGATGTACTGCGTAACAACCGCTGAAGCTAGAACGCTGAAATAACTTTCAGAACAGGATCGTAAGAGTTCTAGAAGATCGGATACGTACTGCGCAAGACTTGCTGAAGATGGAAGGTGTGATGAAATGTTTCAGGAAATAATGAGAACGTAAAGTGATCTTGAAGAAGAGGTTGACGTAGTGGGTAGAAAAAGGAACGGGGACCGGTGAATAAAAATATATTGCCTGCAGACCGGGTAATGAAGACGCAATGCCCAACAAGTTTCAGCGCGTAATACGAACGTACAGCATTCTAGAAGAGCTGACTGGTAACACTGTAGTGAAGGAAAGCTATGTGATATGGAAACTAACCGACAAGGAAGTCATCGCAAACTTCCAGCTCCTAACTTCATCATCATCACCATAATCAACCTATTTTTTGTATGTGAACAGCAGGACGAAGACCTGTCCCTGCGATCGTCACTTACCCTTGTCTTGAACTAGCTGAATTCAACTTGCGCCAGCAGATTGCCTAGTTTCGTCACCCCAGCTAGTTTCCTGTCGTCCTCGACTGCGCTTCCCTTCCCTTGGTGCCCATTCTGTAACCGCATTGCGTGGACTGCCCACCTTGATTTTTTTCTCTTAATGTCAACTGGAATATCGTCTGACCTCGTTTGCTCTCCGATCCACACCGCTCTCTTTCTGTCTCTTAACGTTACGCCTAACACTGCTCATTCCATCGCTCTTTGCGCGGTCCTTAACTTGTTCTCGAGCTTCTTTGTCGACGTCCAAGTTTCTTCTACATATGTGAGCACCGGTAGAATGCACTGATGTGAGCACCGGTAGAATGCACTGATTGTACAACTTTCTTTTCAACAACAGCGGTAAGCTGTTAGTAAGGATTTGGTAATTCTTGCCGTATGCACACCAATACATTCTTATTCTTCTGGAAATTTCCTTCTCAAGATAGGGGTCCCCTGTGAGTAATTCACTTAGATAAACGTACTTCTCTTCAGACTGTCTAGTACAATTGAAGTCGTGAGGAATTGTGTATGAAGTGCCGGAATCTTTTCAAGCGTGCTATCTCCTCCATCTTTGATAAACTCGACTGTTATTCAACCTTCTGCCGCTTTTCCCTGCGTCGTGTCTTGCAAGGCCCTTCTAGCTTCATCGCTAGTTAAAGGAGCCTGTGTATCCTGTGTGTTACAACTTCGAATGAAGGTGATGTGGCTGCTCAGGGTACTGTAGAGACCAGTATGGAAGTATTCTGCTGCTCTTACTATACCTTCGAGATTGCTGATGATATTATCCTGCTTATCTTCGCGTACATCTTGGTTTGTCATGTGCGTAGTTCCTTCGGATTTCAGGCTGCGTCCATTTTTAACTGCTTGCTCAGTCTTTCTCACGTTATAATTTAGAATGTCCCTGGTGCTCTTTTTGATGAGCAGTTTTGACAATTCAGCGAATTCCATCCTATCTCTTGAGTTGGACAATTTCGTGCTTTGTCGTTTTTTTTTATTAGGTCCTTGGTTATTTGTGAGAGCTTACCTATTGTTTGCCTTGGTGCCTTGTGTTTGTGTATATATTCCTTTGTTAGATTTGTTGCTCTGGAAATCTGTTCTAGAAACCATCCCGTGGCGCATTTCTGTTTTACGTCGTTTGGCATGTGTACTGCTAATGTGTCACGGGTACAAGCCCCTTACAGCAACAATGTGTCTTGACAGCGGATAAGCGCCTGTGGGGCCGAAACGTAGGAAATAAAGCATCGTTTCTTTTTTTACGTGCGTGCGTTGTCAACCTACAAATGCCTGTTCAACTACCGGACGCAGGCAGACTACTGTATATATGCTGTGAACGTGGTTTCAATCATAGAGGTGCCACGCAAGCCTAATTCATTTGTCTCGCATTTACCGCTAAATCGCCAATCAATTTTTTTTTCTGTTGCGGGAGTGTTGTCATCGAATGCAAATCAGAAAAAAAAAGAACTTCGTGTTAGCCATTATATCGCTACCAGCGTTTTAGATTTGCAGGTATGTAGAACACGATAGGCAGCTTTGCGTTCTCTCTAGTTAAGAGAGAGAGAGAGAATGGAGGAAGGAAAGGGCAGGGAGGTTAATCAGACTGAATCCAGTTTGCCATCCTAGTTAAGCTTGGCGTTACAGGATGCCGCTACCAGCGTTTCTGTTGCCGTACACTTATTCGATGGCAGCCCGGTATTTCGAGAACGGCAATATGTTTACGAACAAGCTAAGCCTCTGTTATAAGAGCAGAAAGGACGTTAACGGCACTCTTCGCAACCCGAACCGAACCTAACTGCCCTGCAGTAACTCCATTCGCTGCTGAAAGCTGGTTAGATGACTGTGCGTAAAAGCCTGCTATGGCTGTCTCGCTACGAGACAACAAACGAGCCTGTCGTTTGGCTAGCACGTAGCTACAAAACAAGACGTCGCCTCGAAGGCTGCTACGGATAGTGGAGTAAAGAGCCTCTAACCGCGACTGCATCTTTAGAACGGCTCCCGGATATATATCCTTGCGGCCGTTGGCGGGGAGCAAGAAAGGAAACGGGGGGTGGATTTAGTTTATCGCGCGAAAGGATTTCTCCCGATGTGGCTCGCCTTCGTAATCGATACTAGAGGGTAACGAAGCAAGCAAGAAAAGTCCACAAAGTCCTATAAAAGAAAACAGGGGAGAGAGGGAGAAAATAACGAAGTGAACGAAAAAGAAAGATGCTAGTTGAACTCGGAACTTTCCTTGGGTTTTACCGTAGGGAAAAAAAAGAATAAAATTGAAGACAAATTTGGGAGAGCGTCTCGTGTGCACCGCTTTTGGATTTTTACAGACGGCTCCCTGGGGTTTCTCATGACGTCCACACGCTATCGATGGACAGCGTAAGATAGTAAGACTATTTCACTCGATCCGTTGTAGTACACCTGCTTGCGAACAGTATTATTGGTCGAAGTCTGTAAACCTTAGTCGACAAAAAAAAAAACGAAGCGTAATCCGTCAGAAGAGCAGTTGTTGAAATTTTGTTGTGTTTCCGTTGAGACTTTGATGTACTCTGTTGAATTTCTTTTTTGATGCAATTGATTATCGTGCAAAATTTTTACAAGTTGACAATAATAAATAAAAAAAAACGGAGTAATAGAAAACAAAATATCAGAGTCGAAGTCTGGCTCCCCGTGGGTTTTTCCGGCGAAAGATAAACTGAGACAGCTTCTTCAACACCACTTTGCCTTCTTACAGACTTCTTCGCGTAGGTTTCACAACGGCTGCAAGCAGTCGATGGGCAATAATATTTCTCAACGAGGTATTTCTTTCAGCTCAGTTCAGTTTATTACCTCAAAGACCCCTGGAAGGGCTATTGCACGAGGGGTGGGATTACCGAATAATGACGTAAGAAGATTTGCCCTGTGGTTTAGGAGATGACAGCTGATCGGTTACGACTCCAAAGAAAAAAAAATCAGCCGGGCAGGTGATCGCAGCGATGTCGTAGGAAAGGCCGTTCCGTTCCCTAGCTGCGCGTGGAAAAGAAGGAAGCAGAAAATGGAGG
This sequence comes from Dermacentor variabilis, assembly GCF_050947875.1. Classification (NCBI taxonomy): domain Eukaryota; kingdom Metazoa; phylum Arthropoda; class Arachnida; order Ixodida; family Ixodidae; genus Dermacentor; species Dermacentor variabilis. The sequence goes on from NC_134575.1 coordinate 54,332,310, forward strand.
CCGTGTGGTCACGTGGTCTGGCAACTCGAAGAACGTGACCCGTGCGCTGAGAAATGCGTGCAGGCGGCTCTATGCACCCTGTGTGGTTGACCGGACTATAAGAGAGCTTGCGAACTAGAGTTAGAGGGGAAATGCGGCGGCCTTTTGTAGTCTGCACACTTCCGAACCGAACGTTTGCAGAAAATGTAGGCAGTAGCGATGGGTACGATTGCAAGTGTAGCAGTACATGTGAATAAAAAAAAAGAAAACAAAGAAAATGCGAGCCCTTAAATTGATTTATTGAAATTCCGTTGTACCTGTATTGATTTTTTTTATGTCATTCAATTGCCTCTTGAGATTTAGTTTAAATCTGATGCATTGTTTTCGCATAGAAACCACGAGGTCACATGATAATTTTGGACTATTCGTAGATGTAAACGGCCAAGAGAACGCCTCTACAGACATTCTACAGACTCAATAAATTTCCGTTAGAGCGCGTTTCGGGGTCTTTCTCGGCAGTTCGAAGGCTGAGTCCGCTTTGTTCGTTATACCGGAAGCGAACGGAACAAAGGGCATACGCGCGCTGAAAGGCTGCGGGTCATAGGGGAGGGGAGGGGGAGTAGGGAAAGACGGTTGTGGAGCGGAGGAGGATGGAGGAGGAGAAGGAGAAGGCGCTTTCGGGTCGCATTTTAGATGAGGATCTATTCACGCAACGCCGCATATATACGTATAGTCTGCGTTTTTGTAAACAGCTTACGTAATTCGCCGAGGCTTTGACTCCCTCGCGTACGCCTTCGCGCGTCCTTTTTCAGTCACTTTCCGCTGGGGAACAATATGCAGCGGCCCGCGGAAGTGAGCAATCTGATGAAAAGAAACTGCTTATTTTTGTGTCTTTGTGTGTGTTAAAGTTGGCCACACAAGGCGCCTTGTGGAAGTGATTAAACTGACTCTATTTGCGTATTGCGTATTTGTTTATTTCCGCGTCGTATGGATATATACCAGACTTCATCAGGCAAGTTCGTGCGCAAGCTGGAGAATAATGAGATAGATAAATGAGGAGAAGGAAATTAAGGAAGAAGGAAGGAAGGGATTTTAAGGGAAATGTGCTGTGACGTGCAATTAATGACCTTGAGGCTAAAACGGGAACTAATTTATACGCTTCCCAAACAGGAATCTTCGCGAGCGCGAAGAAAAAGGCGAAATTCGAAAAGAAGGACCAATGATCTCGCTGAGGGAGTGGGATCAAAAGAGATCTTTTTCGGAGGGATATAAATGAGGCCCGGTCTATGCAAAATACCGTATCTACTTGTGCTGTCAGGAAAGATTTTCGCATAGCTACGAGCTTTCCTGCCATTGCTGCATCTTTAAGATAAGATGGGAGAAAGTCTATAGAAACAAAAAAAAAATGTTTTCAGTTAACCTCTCCCATTCATTTCGTCATTGATGCGCGTTTGAAGAAGGGCGCAATGGAGAGGCTAATTTTGTATGCTTCAAAATTTCTGCACATGTTCTCAGCGCTGTAGGAGCCATATATACAGTATATATGGTAACTGACTTTCCCAATGGGTCAAACGCTTGAAAAGGTCGGTCTACACACCGAAACTCCTGCGTAAATACACCAAAGATAGCCGCGAAGCTGTGCTTCTCATCTTTCTCTCTCTCTCCCTATATATATATATATATATATATATATATATATATATATATATATATATATATATATATATATATATATATATATATATATATATATATATATATATATTTTCATATCATGAGAAGCCAACAAACGCTGACACCAAGGACAACATAGGAGAAATTACTTGTGTTTAATAAATAAAGTAAAGAAACGATACAATAATGAAAATTAAAGTGGATGAAAAAACAACTTGCCGCAGGTGGGAACCGAACCCACAACCTTCGCATTTCGCGTGCGATGCTCTACCAATTGAGCTACCGCGGCGCTGTTTCGCCATCCACTTTTCTTGGGTATTTATCTGTCCTGTAGAACCCTGGGAGTGTTAGCCAGCGCCACCACTCACAGACCCTGGCGGCGGACGTGGAACGTCCTTTTTGCCGCAGGCGTCACGAGAACGCGATCTTTTTGGGTGAAGGCAACTGGTCAATAAACCAACGCACGCTACCTGAAGGCATCAATGTTGTTGGATTCGAGACCCTCGTTATGTAATGAACGAGAAGAAAGGGGGTTAACAGAGGGGCCCGATTTTTATTAGTCATATCGTGAGAAGTCAACAAACACTGACACCAAGGACAACATAGGGGAAATTAACATAACGAGGTAGCATGCGTTGGTTTATTGACCAGTTGCCTTCACCCAAAAAGATCGCGTTCTCGTGACGCCTGCGGCAAAAAGGACGTTCCACGTCCGCCGCCAAGGTCTCTGAGTGGTGGCGCTGGCTAACACTCCCAGGGTTCTACAGGACAGATAAATACCCAAGAAAAGTGGATGGCGAAACAGCGCCGCGGTAGCTCAATTGGTAGAGCATCGCACGCGAAATGCGAAGGTTGCGGGTTCGGTTCCCACCTGCGGCAAGTTGTTTTTTCATCCACTTTAATTTTCATTAAAGTATCGTTTCTTTACTTCATTTATTAAACACAAGTAATTTCCCTTATGTTGTCCTTGGTGTCAGTGTTTGTTCGCTTCTCATGATATGACTAAGAAAAATCGGGCCCCTCGGTTAACCCCCTTTCTTCTCGTTCATATATATATATATATATATATATATATATATATATATATATATATATATATATATATATATATATAAGAAAAGTAGCTCACCAATTTTTCGCTTAGCAAACAATTCATGTGTAGAAGCAAGATACATATGACATTAATCACCTGATTAAACTGTTTTGTCAATGACTCGATTTCATTTCGCAGCTTGTTCGTCTGCCGTACGAAAAACAGAACCTCTGGAATCATTGAGGAAACAAAGAAAAAGAACAAGCTTAAAGTATAACTTGAAGCGACGGCATCAGTGCTGCCAGCTGTCCAGAATACAGAAATGTCGTCAACAGCATGACGATAACGTCAAAGGTAACATGATACTAACGATGACGGTACAATTGCGACATCTGCGAAGACGGCCGATGAGTGAACAGGGCATCTGTTTCACATTGCAACGAATGTGATATCGTAAGAAGTCCTGGGCAAAGCTACGTGCTTTTGAATAGGCCACCACTGTCGTTACGAAAGAACTGGGTCGTGGCCATCAGAAGAATTGTAACATTGCTGCGCGCACTATGATATAGGTTTTGGAGGTATTGGGGATGTCAGGAAAGTCGCTAAATTAGGCTTGGTACCTTGAATTTTGTTCTTCTTTTTGTTATTGGTCTTGCTTGTATTGTTCTTGTGTTTCTGGAAAAGCACGTATACTTGTTTAAATGCTTCCTTTTGTTTTCGTGTCTTTGTGGCTTTTGGGTCGGTGTCCATAAGTGTTCTGCTTGGAAGTGGCACTTAGGGCGAGGGGGGGGGGAGGCATGGGGACGCCACATATGCACACCCTTGAGCAAAAGTATACCGACCAGGGATTGCGCGATAAAACTGCTTTTCTCCTCTGTCAGTGAACAGTGAATGCAACTTGAAATCAGAGACTGCAGTCCAAAGTTGCCAATACGTATTTTCTAGTTTCCGTTTATGCGTGTTAATTACGAAGAAATTGTCTTTTTTTTTTGGGGGGGGGGGGCGTGGTCCGTATACTTTTTATCACGGGTGTACCTGCCCAAAAACATTCATATTTTGCGAACATTTATATTTTGTGTACGATAACTTTAGAATTTGGGTCACCGTATTTTTCTTTCTTGTAATCGTTGGTTCTAGTTGTCATAACACCATTGTTTTATACTCAGGTTTTATGTCAGATGGATGGATGGATGGATGGATGGATGGATGGATGGATGGATGGATGGATGGATCGATGGATGGATGGATGGATGGATGGCTGGATGGATGGATGGATGGATGAATCTTTAATTTTAGTGTGGCATTAGTATACGTATATGACCGGACTTCGCGTTACTATGATTTCATTATTTTTGTTGTGATTTATTCTTTTTTTCATCTGTATATGAAAAAGAGTAGCCGGCGCCAATTAAAGGCGACGTCTTCAAAGTACCATATAATAAAAATAAGAAGTACAAAGCCATACAGTAAAGGTTCACCCCATAACATACAGAAAGAGCATTGTCAGTGGGTCCGACTGCTGCTTGTGGAGCGGGCTGTGGAACATGTCAATATTGTGTGAATGTTCATCTCAGTCCTGCAGAATTCTGGCGAAGGGATTATTTGAGGCGCCAGAAGTTGCTACGCGAAGAGTTCTAGACACCCTAGGTATCTTTCGCGGACTTCTTATGGTAACGTCTTCCGTTATTCCCGTACAGTCGATGAGACCGTTTGCAAGCTTGAATAAGGAAGTTAGACCAGCTTGCCTACGTCTGCAGACCAGGTCTTCGAGACCGAGCGAAAACTGAGAGCGAGGCTACTGTACACGGCTGACCTGCCCAGAGCACCTATCACCGGCGTAAGGAGACAAATTTCCTCTGAACTGTTGCGTACTGGATATTTGTTACACCGGCGAGTACCGTTCCAGACGACAGCGGTAATTCCAGCAAAAGTCAGCAGAAGCGTGTGTATACGGCTTAAGCACTAACACCCCCACTTCTGGAACTCCCTCGAACTTCGACTTGCTGTGCGCACGCCGTGCTTAGTGACGCATTCCATGTGGGGCGAGGAGGTTAGCTTGGAATGAATGGTGGTTCGAAGATCGGTAACTTCGAAACTGCCGAGAGAGTGTGGCTTTGTCCAAGTGGGCAAAGCCATACTTGGAAATTGTGCAGATCCAACGCACATCTTCGAATTAACGTTCCGGGAAGTTTTCGTGAAGCAGAGAATGAAGTGCTATGAATTTACTTATTTCATTCCGATAAGGTTGATATGCGCAATGTTACACGCGTGGCGATCGCCTTCAAAGGGATAGTTGGCGTTGGCACGATCGAAGTATGTCTGTGTAACGGTAAACAGGGCAGTATACGAAAAAAAAAAGTAAGTGATTGCGGCTCAGTGATTGGAGCATCGCGCTGTTGTGAGGCGCGACCGAGGTTCGACCCCAGCGTTGCGCTCGTAATTCAGTTTGTTTTCAGCGAGACATCAGCAAGACACATTAGCAGCACCCAGCAGCCACGGCCAAAAAAATCTGGGAGGTTTCGCAAAGGAAGCTTCGCTTGAAGAAGAGAAAAAAAGTCGGTGCTCTTGACTCGTGTCCCAATTGGCATCGCCCGCGGACGTGGTGGAGTGATCCTCGCGGTGTTGATAGTTAATAATTACGGTCTTTACCGCGCGTCTCGTTAGCACTCTCGGGGACCGCGCGCAGAGGGATGCCGCTTGTAATCGCGGTAATGCGGTACTTCGTCGCCGCCAACGGTGGATGCACGCAGTGCAGACCTCGTTGTGATATATATCGTCGCATTGTTCGCGTGCGTAGCTCGCTCTTCAGCTGTACGACGACTCGTCTGCTGCGTTTTGTTCCCGCTTTTCCTTTCGCACCCTTCCCTGCAAGGGATCCTTGTTCGGTGGCGAAGCAAGAACAGGAGAGGAGCCAGGCAAAAGCACGCTAAGCGGCGGTGGTCGATCATCGGTTAAGCAGTAGAGAACCCGCGGTGGCCTTCTCTGCAAAGCATGAGAGGACGTATGTGCCTCCCCCCCGATCCCCGCTCGATTTTGCTCGCGGTAAAAGGGATCGCGCTGTCAGCGGATATATGAGCCGTAGACAGGACAAGCAAGAAGGAAACGGGGGAAAGAGACGTGCACGTTTGGAAGCGACGATACGGGGGGTTGTGGGGAGGCGGGCCAGTCGGCGAAATGGGCGGTGGAACGGAGGCTCGCGCAGAGGTCGCCCATTATGAGGCCGAGCAGTGTTTGGCGGTGAAAAGAGGCGTTGGAATCCGGAAATGCAATCTCGCCGCGAGGCGTTCCACTCGCTCCGGCGCCGCTTCGGGGGGAGCGGAGGAGGTGGGGAGGGGTGCGACGCGTGTCGGATGAGTGATTGAAGTGGCTCCGGCGGTGGTGTTGATGGCGGGGATTTATAATCTGGAAGGCTGGGCTTCGGTTCCGCGCGCCCGACGGATATTGAACGTCCATTTGCAGTCGCGTGGGTCGGCGTGCTTTCGTGCGGAAAGGATTTAACGTTAACCCCGGCGACGATGACGACAACAACGCTACTGTGCAGCACGCGAGGGCAGACGCGAGCGTAAAGGATGTGCGGGATCCGCACGCATGTGGATCCGCACCATAGATCCCTGCTGGACTTTAAGGAGCATGACGAACTCATAACATGGCGTGTGCGCATAACGTGCTTCACTCGTCTTGTGCTTCCAGGGCAAACTTTACACTTAAGAAGGAAAGAAGTACAGGATCGCATTGCACTACCGACATTTCCGTCCGTCTGTCTGCGAGAATGTGACTGAAGGAAACCTGCAAAATAGTCCAAGCAACTCCTGTATCATAGACAGCGGAAGCGGTATACGCGAGTTCTCACACCTTTCGGAAGTCATAAGGGTTTCCTTTCTGTCACTGTCCGAAATATACCCGATACTTCGCAAACGCTTCGCTATATAACCGGTGCAATTCATTATAACCGGTGGAATTCATTCGCCGTACGCGATCACTTCTGAGTGCTTCACTACGTCCAAGCTTGCTAGTACTCTGCGTACTTACGACGCATGCGCATTGTGCATGCTGCGGTGGTTCTGCCGACGCCGCACTTGTCTGCGCATTGCGAATTCGCAGGCCGCGTTGCTGGCAGCCCTTCGTGAATGGCCTACCACCGATGCCGTCATCCGGCTACGCGCTCTCAGCAATGACGTATGTCTGCGGCACAGCCTCACGTCGTATGTCAGCAATGCCGTATCACCGCGGAAGTATGTCTGTTAGACATATGGCCGCTTCGGAGTTCCGATGCTGGCTGCGACTGCGCGCTCTTCTGATTGAACGTTTGGTACCGGTCATGCCGCAAATAAAGCCTGTCGTGGAACTTTACGCTAACAGATTCTCCGAAACAATGGTAGCAATCGCACCGTTCTGCGAGAGCAACCTCCCCTGCCCCTCTCCCCTCCGATTTCACGCCATCCGAAGCCTGTCCTTCAGAGTTGAGCCTATAGTACGTCAAGGTGGAGGGCAAGTTGAAGTGAGCCTGTCCTTCAGCTTTGAGCCTATAGTAAGGTGGAGGGCAAGTTGAAGTGACGGAGTGCTAGGTGGGCGCGCCATGAACTTCTTGTCTCAACTCGTCTTCTCTTCTCAACGGCGGAGGCGCCAAGACGCGGCAGTGTGGGAACACGAGGCCGAGGCAAAGCGGAAACGCCGACGAAACCCTGCAGGTCGGGTGCAGAAAGCGGACGCCCGCACACCGTGTCCAGCGTGAGAATGTAACATTGCGAAAAAGAAGGGGGAAAAGAAGAAAACAAGCCTTTCTTTGTGTGGCATTCTTATATACCGTGCCATCGTCTGTCAATGCTTCGCTCCTCGGGCCAATTTTGATATAATAGTCTCCAGAAGTTACAACCTATAAATCAATGACACAAAAGATTTACGTCGACTAGGGTCTGCGCGGCAAGACTATAGCCATCTTATTAAACACGAGGGCAGTGAAATGTAAAAGGCGCTTTTTTTTGTCTACTATACCGTGACGGTCATTCGTGCCACACGCGAGATTGCGACTTGTGGGAGTTCGCCGAATAGGTTGGACTTCACTTTCGGGACATCGTCCCCGCTGCAGCCATTTTTCATCGCGGCAGTAATTACGCGGACACCCCAGGCTCGCTCGCGCCGTCGCGTCGCCGCCGTCGTGCTGTCGCGCCATCGACGACGCATGCGTGGCCTGCGCGACGAACATTGGAGGTCACGTGATTGGTTGCGAACGCAGCAGCGAGGAAAGGAGCCACGCGAAAGGGGAGAAGACGAGAAAGCTGGCGGCTTGTTTTATCAAGCGCACTTTCAGGCTTCTAGAGACGCAAGCATGGCGCTGCATGTCCGCTTGTCTGCGAGATGACGAAGTTGACTCGGCTCAAGTCCTGCTCTGCTCGATTCGCTCTGTAGTGGAGCCAAGGCGCCGCTGCGCCGTTCTAGCCATAGAGTTTCCTACAATAATTAAAGGAGGAAACCCTGGCGCTGCGATTTCTCAGCCGCCCCGGCAATAACTGGTGGTTCGTGGATTTGTTTGGTCTTCTTACTTGCGGCTTCAGACGTTCTTGTAGCTTCGTTTATTAAGCTTTATCTGCCTTCGTTGGTGGTCGGTAGGTTCCAAAGCACTCTATACTCTTCTTTTTAACGCGAAATGCAATAACACTGCGAACACGCATAATGACTGCTTATCGCAGTGCTTCCGCTTGCCCATGTGTCCGTGTCGTAAGGGTTTCAGTATCGGGCTTCCGTGCTAGTGAGCTTCGGCTAAAAACCATAACGAATGAAAAAGAAAAAACTTGGGAGACGCTTACGCTTCGCTTCTAAGAGTAGGACGCAATAGCATGTAACGGTCACTGACTGCTTGTGAGTTTGCCGGCAACTGCAGCTTATGCAACCGTAACCTTTACCGAGCAACGTTTGCGGTGAGCTTTTACAGAACTGCAACGCCCAAATTGCAAAAAAAAAAAAGAACTTTAACATTGCCGACGTGTACTGACGCAGGAGTTCCGGCGCAAAAAGAAAGAAACACGAATTTTGATGTTAATATTCTGTACTAATTGGCATGTTATCGTGAAGTAAACGAAACCAGTTTTTGACGGCATGGTTTATCAGTACGTAACCTATAGCGTCGCTTTTTTTTTTTTTCACGTCGTTGGGGAGTCCCACACTACGGCGTGCCTCGTAATCAGATCGTGGTTTTTGGCACTTAAGGCCACATAATTTAACTCCGCGGTCAGACCCCCCAGTCCTGGATGGATGTCATCGCCCTCAGGCCGGTCCCTGTCCTGTAATGTCCTGAGCTCTGCGCATTCCCACTCGAGGTGACGACGCCTACTTCTAGCTACTCCCCCTACTCGCGCAATTGCATTTGAATTGCGTGATGGTGATTGCGAGTGGTCGGGACAAAAGAAAAATTGTGTTGGGCATCATAAATAAAATGAAATATTATATTGTTCTATAATTACATATATTAAGAAATTATAAAATAATATGTGATATAAGATAATATTATTAGCGGTCGGGACAGTCGACACACAGTGATCTCACAAATATGGGAAGCGCGTACTTAAAAAAAATTAAGTTATGAAATTTTGTGTGCCAAAACCGCCATCTGAATATGAGGCTGGCCGTACTTGTGAGCTCAGAATTATTTTTTTTTATCTTTGACGGCGGTCATCTAAATTGCAGCGCCCGACCGTATTTTCCTTTCATTCTTTTTTTCATTTCGCTCCCATTGAAAAGTGACCGTTGGGGTGTCAGGATCGAACCCGCGACCTGGTACCTTTATTTGTGGCGACGCTAGCTTGGTCGGGCGCCACCGTGTGAAACAAAAGTGATTGCGTCATCAGTTCTCCGGCTTCAGCGGAAGCTTTAGCATCGGGAGCCAACTTCGATTCCCACTATTCGAATGCATTCGAAACGCATGGATGCTCTTTGTCGGACCACGGTTGAACCGATTTAAACGAAAAATGCATTTCTTTTTAATTTCTTTTTAAATTAGGACTGGAAGCCGAATTGTACCGACTGCACGAAGCAGAAGAATTTTGAGTTTTTGGCCTCGAAACTTTATTTTTGTTAGAAAAGCCTAAGAAGTGCGAAAGTTGAAGAAATGCAAGCAGGAAGAGGAACCAATCCGCAATTCTTCACTGAAAATAAAGGTCACAGTTGTGTAAAATGCATCTGTTTAGAGCATCCAAAGAGGAAAAAAATGTGATATATGAATTCACCTCTTACGACAAATTGTTATAATGCTCACTAGGCTATTGCAAAAGCACTAATTGCGAATTATTGGTGTACTTCGGACCAGTGTGCTGCATATATATTTTTTTTCACTTGAGATGGTCCCATTAAGTAGAGTTTACAGAATTGTGTTATTGCGTTTATTGTTCAGTTACGTAGTTGCGAACTTGACTCTTCAGTTTATTTTTTTCCAGTCTGGCAAATTTAAAAACTTTTGTAAAGAAAAAATCATCCACTGCCTAAATAACAACTCTGCTTGCTGCGGTCAGTATGTTTGGATTCTCCATTTACCGTGGAACATACCCCTTCGAAATGGATGAAGAAATTGTCTAGACAGACTGTTTTTCCCCCCATCGTTATGTATTTAGACTGGAGCTCCTGAGCTTCCTCTCCATCTCCGTTACTCTCCAAACTTGGCAGGAAAATTGGTACAGAAGCATTTCCGATCTTGCGCTGACCACGTGACCTACGTGAGAGGAGCGTGGTAGAAGCTCAAAAATCTACAAATCTGTAACTCTGCACAAAAAAAAAAAAAGAAAACGAAAGCAGATATCGCAAACTTGTCAAACTGCGTCTACTTTTCAGCATCTCTAGGGGACACATTCGATATATGAGTTTACAGTTTATGTGAAATTGTTGCAATGTTTATAAAGGTTTTGGAAAAGCCCTCGTCACAAATAAGGCATATATTTCAGAGCGGTGTACACTACGTCAGTATTTTTTTATCGCTTTGGATGTCGTAATAAGCGGAGTCTACAGAGTTGGGATATCATTATTTATTGAACTGAATTACAGAGCTGAAAACTTTGTACTCGAGTATTTTTTTCTTTTTCAATTTTTTTCAAAAAAATTTTTCTAACACGAACGATGGGCTTAAACAAAATGCTGCTTCCTGCGGTCGTGAGATTCTAAGTTTTTTTTTTCTTTAAATGCGACAAACTTAATCAAAACCGGTGCAGCAGTTGTCGAAAAAAAAAATATTTTTCCGTTCCCACGTATCTGGATATGAGGGCCCGTGCAAAGGCGTCTTCTCGATCTCCCTTCTGTACAAACTTGGCTCCAAAAGCTTGGCGGAAAAATTTATCTTCGTGTGCTCAGTAATTGACTTACGTCGGAGGGGGGGGGGGGAGGTGAACGCGGGCGTTCGGCGTTGTAAAAAGTAAATTACGTGTCGTGCGTAATGTGCGTGTGGGCTCGTGTTTTCTTTTTCTCGAAGTTTCGAGAAAAGCCGTTGTCATGACGACGGACCCTAACGCGGCTCACGTCGGCTTCGCTTATGCTTCTCGAGAGTTTCGCGGTTGCGTTCACCGTGGCGTAAAACCGTTGTTGTTAATGTTACGTATACGGCGTGAATGGGCTGATTAATAACAAAGCACACTTCTTTCTTTTTTTATGCAATCGCGGACCGCAGTGTTTTTACGAGTTTCTGGAACCGCCATTGGGTCGCGATATTGTTTCCTGCCGTGTGACGCGTCGTTGGATTTCTTCAATTTGTTTTCTTAAATTCCACGCCGGTGGTTGTCGTTGTACGGTATCAACGCATCGATTATCGTTATCTCAATCTCCAGCGCAGTGTTCCGGAGAAAACCCTTTTCGGAATTAAGAAAAAAGAAAAGAATGCGTATTTATTGACGTTCAATACTAGCCGCTTTAGGAACCTCTGATTTTGCACTCACAAACGCGCGCACACAGGCCCACGCAATAGTAATTCAAACAATGTTATTCGAACGGATAGCAAACTTTTCGTACAATGCTAAAGCTTCGTTTAAAGCGCAAGTTTAGGCAAACAGAACAAAGCACACAAGTAACCCTACTCAAGGAGGAAAAAAGAAAAGAAAGAAAGGAGGATCAATGCAATTAAAAGTCGGAATGCGGTTGTAAATAGTTTACAGAACGCTAAGTCAATCCCATTGAACATCACTAGACACATTTCACGACAATGTTTCCCTTTTTTTTTTTTTTGGCGCGTGTCTAGAGAGCACCGATAGGTGGCGTTGGAAATTGAATACTCATCGTGCATAACTGACTGCATGCACCAAAAATATAGCACAGCTAAAAAATTAAAAAAAGAACGCTAATAGTTTTGCAGTTCCGAATAGCTCACGTGAGGTTCAGGCAAGCATATTCTACGAATATTAAAATGTTCCTAAACCGGGCTTCGGTAGCTCTCGCCTCTTTGATAATTCTGTTTTTTTTTCTTTTTCGTTTTGATCGAATTGTTCCTCTTGTTCTTTTAAAATAACACGCACGTACCTGCTTACCTGTTTCCTTGTGTTTTTGTGTTCCCTTGGTTCTTGGGTCTGCGCAGGCGAGTGTTGTAATTGGAATGTAGCGCTCACGGGGGCACTTCAGTTGCCCCTGGAGAATTGCGCGTGTATTTTGGGAAAATTGATATTTGCCGTGTACGCGAACTTTAGAAGTTATGTCGATATGTTCTTCTTTTCTTCTAATGCTTGCTTCTGTACCACGAAATAATTTATAAACTTGGAGTTAGAATGACCGGAATACTAACGTTACATGTCTTCTTCCTTTACATTTTTTTGAAAGAAAACATTAAAACAATTTCACTTATTAATCTATACTGTCTGTATTGCTAAATGTTGTCGATTTCGCTCGCATTTATTGTATGCTTACCGAATTATTTTGGTTTGGCACTCTCAAACAATATTTTTGGGCCTCCGAAGATGTTATGTGTATGCGTAATAAATTCTCGAATTGAAGGAAATTAGAAACTTGAAACTCGACCGTCGTTTTGACTACCATTATTCCATCACAGAAGAGGCGTAGGAGGCGCCACTTCAAGGGACCAACATTTCGTTAAGTACAGTTATTTAAAAAAAATGTAAGACTTATTTAGCGATAATTGTTTTTCGTTAAACTACGCTGAAGAACACTGAAACGTCGTCAAAGAACATGCGTTTGTCCTACTTTTAGTTTTGTGTACTCGTTAAAAATTAAAAACAAAAACAAATTAAGAGTGTTCGTAAGTGCTGTGCACCACAAATAAGGGACATTTAGTTTCATTTATTGATACTCGGACTTTAACATAAAGAAGAAAGGAGCGTAGACTTACAATCACAGTCGGTCACTGTCGCCGCACACTGTCACCGCACAGCACAGTAGCACTTGCAGCACTGTAAACATCTGTTCAGGCTACAGCCGCTTGTCCAACTCTGTCGCCCTCAAAAAACCGCAACGGTGCCCTCATCGCCCTCTGCCGCGATGGCTTGGGATGGCGGCATTTTAAAATAAGTTCTTACCACTTTACCTCCCCCTCCCCTCTCTCCCCAGCGTAGGGTAGCAAACCGGATCTTCCCCTCTGGTTAAACTCCCTGCCTTTCCCCTTTCCTCTGTCTCTCTGTCTTTTGAATTTTGTGAATTTCTTGTGAAGATTCATTTTTTGTGTATTTATGTTGTGTGTGTGTGTGTGTGTGTGTGTGCGCGTGCGTGCGTGCGTGCGTGCGTGTGTGTGTGCGTGCGTGCAAACTTCAGCATTGTTTTTACTATAGGGCCTTTGATTTCTTGTTTGTGTGAAAGTTTTTTTGTGGAGCACGTCTATGTATTAAGAGAAGTAACTGACACCGTCCAGCGTGCATCATTTCCTTGCGCACACATAACAAAAAAAAAAGAACAGAGAGAGAGAGAAAAATATCTCATCTTCTATATTCTTCCTCATTCCAGTGGAAAAAGGAGCAGTCATCGCTATTGCAGGATGACTGCGCCTCCTTCTCTTTATGTCACTTGAAGCAACAAAAAAAAAAAGCCCACTTTGACGGGCTTGACGCTGGCGTCGCCTTTTGATCGCGTTACCTCTACTATTCAGGTCACAGCAATAGTTAGATAGTCGCATTACCCCCACACGCACCATGGCCAGTGGCGCGTCTCTCTATTGAGCCCTTGCTGCTGCTGCTGACCCTGGCTCGAGTCGCTAAGTCCCAGTCTCGAGAAGCGGAGTTCGCTATCGCGTTAGCGTGTCGCCGAGGATAAGGGGCTTCAAAGGCCAGAACCCCGAGGCTATTTAGAGGCTCGACCGTATTGGGTCGTGGATGTGCGAGGTGGTGGGGGGCTAGGGTTAGGGGGGGTCCGTTCTCTTCGAAAAGGATTTCGTGTCTCACCTACGCTCTCACTTTCTCTTTCTCCCTCTCTTTGTTTTTTCTTTGAACATGTGATTTCATTTATAGGCCTCAGTACCTGTCCAACCCGCACTTTTGAAGAATGCCGGGGCGCTGCCTGAGGTTCTCTACTCCAACGTTACCGCGTTCCTTTTTCTGTTCGTAACTTTCTCCCTGTTTTCTTTGTTTCTTTTTTTCTTCTTTTCGACACGTTTTTCTCGTATCATGTCCGCTGGTTTCGACAGGTCAGAGAAGGATTGCGTCGGTATGCGCAGGGGCGGATGGCCATGTCGGAAGTAAGAAAATTAAAAGGAAAAATAAACAACAGCAGCAACAACAAAAACACAAAAACGGGAACAATCAAATTGAATGCTAACGAAAGTGAGGTATATAGAAGAAAAAGAAAGAGAAGGAAAATAAAGAAGGAGGCAGGAGGTAGGGAAATAAGGAAACAGCGAAGGCGTTTCTTCGAGAAAAGGAAAAGGGGTTGTCCGGAGCGGTCCATGCAAGTGGAGCGCCGCTATGTAGCACGACGTGAATAAAGGAAACCGAATTGAGATGCAGGAAGGGGAAATGATCAAGAAAAGGCGTGAGAAGTGTTGAGAAGATAGCTACTGGGGAACGAATTGCAAGGAATACAATAGGCGAGTAGTGGAAATGGGAAGAACGTAAATTGATGTCCTCCAGATTAGGGAAAAGAATAATAATAGTAAAAAGTAAAGGACTGCCGTCGCAATACCATCTGGCATTTGAAATAACGTAAGGTGGAAAATACAGTGGATCAGAGCCATTGGAATACGGCATGAATAAGAAGCAGGATGGGTAGAAAGGAATAAATGTGGTAAAGGAAGTAGAAGCGGGCGGGGGGGGGGGGGGGGGGGGGGTAAGGAAGACGGAAGTAACCTGCGAAAATAGGTCTCCTCGGCAGGCATAATCGAATCCACGAAAAAAAATCATTTCGCCGTTTCGTGAGAGCAGTAGTGGTTCCACTCTCTTGTAGGTTGACTTTCGGAACAAGAAATAGAGAGAGAGAAAAAGAAAACGACGTGCTTGAAGGATTTCATTTTGTAGTCAGGGCCGGGAGCGCAAAGCTTCTCATTTGCTCGGCATTTTTTTTATTTCTTAAAAAAGAAAGGCAAGAAAGAAAATTCCAAGTTCTTGCTGCTTCACGCACTCAGCTCTTCGCTCGACTTGTAGTTTTGGTACAGTTAGGTTCGCAGAGGCAACCCTGCTGGAGATTGAGGGTTGCACAATGCAAATCGCTGAACAATTTGCAAAAGATGGCGGCACTCAGCTTCAGGCGCGAAGGCACCATCGAGGTTTATATATATATATATATATATATATATAGCATTTCGCTCGTCTCGCGATGTGTTGTTTGGTTTGGTATGGTATGGTTAGGCTGGCGGTGAGTGCGTGAGACACTGCAGCGCAAATCGCGGTGCGACTGCACAAGGATGGCCGTGCTGAGCATTGTGCCTGGAATTTCGTCGAGCATTTTTAAAGAACATATTTTTTTTCAGCGATAATCGGAAAGAATGCCATTCTTTGCGCGCTGATCGATCTGGTTCTTCTCGCAATGTAGATATAATATGGTGTGGTTAGACTAGTGTTGATATACCTTATGTCCTTATACCTGTCGGTGTGTTCGTACATCGTCTGTGATTTTTGTGTTCTTTTTGTCGTCTTTGGTTATGTCATACATACATCTCCCCAATAACAATGGGTAGCAAACGCCAAGCCGCCGGTCAGTTAAACCTGTGCAACTTTCTTAATAGAGACTTCATCCTGTTGTCTGACTAAATATCGAATCACACAATGAAAATCACTGTGCTATTATTTATTTATTTATTTATTTGTTTATTTATTTATTTATTTATTTATTTATTTATTTACTTACTTACTTATGTACGGGTACATCACAGGCTCCGGTGCGAGAATTGAGTGATGGGGTATCATAGAACAAAATACACGATGAGCAAAAACAAGAACACAAAGATTCGTGGCGCTGTGCTTTTGTTATCGGGAATTTCGTCAAGCTTTTTTTGCACTCTTTTATCAATAACCCGAAAAATAAAATTGCTTTGGGAGCTCAGTAATTTGCTTCTTCTCGTAATGCAGTAGTCTGGTCAGATTAGTTTGCCGCTGACACGAATTGTGTGCGCCTCCGTTGGTGTGACACTCTCTTTCTCTCTCTCTCTCTCTGCGTGCGTTTTATAGTTACCTATATGATATGTCTCACCCGCATTTCACACACTTGCAGTCTACATTTCATTTTCTTTTCATCATTGCGCACGCTTATATCACTCATCTCTTTAATACATACGATATGCGCATGGATGTATGACATCAGACCCGGAGTGGAATGTCAAAGCCGTCAGCCGGGTAGACACTCTCTGATTTCCGTTAAAGTCTGCATTTTGCTTTTCTTTAACCCTTGAGACCTGCACAGTGCGAATCCCTGAGCTATTTCAAAAATACGGCGGCTATTCGGCGGCCATGATGGCTAAAATTGTTTCGCCATCTCTCCGCCGAAATCTTTTTCCTGACCCTATTTACAACAATCCCGGCAAGTTTAACTATAAAGATGAACGCTTTCCGCGCTCAGCAATATTCTTCGTCTTGTAATGAAGTTTGGTATGGTTAGTATGTCGTGCAATAAATATGTTAACATGTACGTGTTCATGTACACCACTTGTGTGTGTACTTGCGGTGTTGTATGTTTGCCGCCTTCGTGCATGGCTCTCTTTAATCACTGTCCAGATGTTCGCCTGGCCTAGCCAGTTGAACATATCTGTAGCTTTTCATTGAAGCAAGCATCGCGCTCGCTCGATTCTGACATCCGCACACTCTAAAAAAAAGAGTGTACACCCTTTGGGTTGTGTTTTGTCCCCAAGCAATAATCGTCATCTGTCTGGTCCGCATCTCCTTTCTTTAACGCTGCAAGCCCGGTACTTGCAAGTCACGAACGGCTTGCGCGTTATCCGCATGACACAGCATTCTCGACAGGAAAGTAGCGAGCGCCGAGTTTTGAAGAGAGGAAACGCAAGCAAGGCAGATCACGATTATTGTTTGGGGACAAGATAAGCTCCAAAGGGTGTTTACTTTTTTCAGAGTGCACTTTTAAAGCAGTTGCTCCCTTTGGAGTGTATACCTCATTGATTAAATTTTGGGGTTTTACGCGCCAAAACCACTTTCTGATTATGAGGCACGCCGTAGTGGAGGACTCCGGAAATTTCGACCACCCGGGGTTCTTTAAAGTGCACCTAAATCTAAGTGCACGGGTGTTTTCGGATTTCGCCCCCATCGAAATGCGGCCGCCGTGTCCAGGGTTCGATCCCGCGACCTCGTGCTCAGCAGCCCAACACCACAGCCACTGAGCAACCACGGCGGGTCGGGTGTATGTTTGTCCCACGATGATAATCGTCATCTGCCTTGCTTGCGTTTCATTTCTCGAAGACGCCGCTCCCGCTATTCATTCCTGTCGAAAAATGGTGTGCCAGGCTGACAACGCGCGAGCAGTTCGTGATTTGGAAGTACCGGGCTCGCAGCGTTAAAGAAAGGAAACGCGGGCGAGACGGATGACGATTATTGTTTTGGGACAAGTTACAACCTGGAGGGTGTAAACTTTTTTTTTTTTTAGAGTCTACACGATTTAAATCGCGGAAATGGCAGCGCTAGAGTTTCTTGCCCAGTATTTCGTCGAACTCATTCTTTTTCGTCACTCTTCGAGAGATAATCCCAAGGAAATGAAATTGGACGTGCGCGGAAAAGAAAAGAAAGAAGCGTGCACGACGCTGCGTATTTCCTCATCCCGGGAATGCAGGGGGCGAATTCGATCGCCCAATGTGCTTCTCCCGGTTTTTTTTTTTCTTTCTGAGGAGCCGGTTATGCCAATACGTGTACGTATAAGATCCCGGCTGTTATTGGGGGACCGTAACCTTGTTCTGTACGATGAGCGCGTTCGATAACTTTCATTTCGCGCGAACGACACGCACTCGACACGCCTGTGCTTCTCGAGGAGCACGCGTGTACTGTGGCGCAGCACCGCCTGCATTTCTTTTTTTCTTTCTCCCCCCCCCCTCTTTTTTTTTTACGCCGCAATATCTTTGGCGCGTAGAAGACGGGGACCAGCAAGTACGGCGACAGTATCCTCAATTTGCTTGCCGCATTCCGCCTCGATGAAAATCGAATAAGCGCAATTACTTTCCGAGCGAATAGGTAGATGAGCGGGAGGTGTGCGTATACTTGAACGCCACTGTCGAAACGCGCGTGTGGTGATACGCGTGCGATTGTGTTTTATCGCAATCATATTCTTTTTTTACTATTATGTAGTATTTAGGAGATCGCCTTTAATGGGCGCCGGCTCCTCCTTTTGACATAGGGATTAAAAAAAGGAAGAATAAATGATAACGAAAGTAATGAAATCGTAGGAAGACTAATTCCAGTCGCGTAAGTACATTAAGGCCACGCTATAACTGAAAGTCAACTCCAAGTCATAAAAACACAAACTCCAGTCACATGACTACACTAAGGCCACACTAACGCCGAAAGTAAAGTCAGGTACCCAGCGACGCGAAGCAATGATGTAAGCATGCGTTCCGGACGGAGCGAGTGGAAGTAGCCAGGAAAGAGCCAGTTATCACCAGGATTCCCTGACATCGCCTGGGATTTGGCGCGCGTAGTCATGGCAGTAGCGTCGTCGCCCGTCTGCAACGTGGCAAAGCAGTGCGAAGAAAGAAAGAAAAAGAAAGAAAAAGAAAGAAAGAAAGAAACTTTGGAGGAAACATCGATGATGATTGGCCAGTGGTGCGAGCCGCTGAACGCTGATACGTAGCCACTCGCGTTATTAAAGGAGCGATGCACTTGCAACCGTGTATTTATTGCAGTGAGAATATTTATCTGGGCCTTTGCAGTTTCATGGCGCTATTGCGTAGAGAACAGAGCCGTTAAGCGGTACATCTGTAGTGATGGTATAGATGGCTGTACATATAAACCGAGAAATCATATAGGTGTGTTGTCTACAGCCGTTACAGGAGGAGAGGATATATATGTGTGTATATATATATATATATATATATATATATATATACCTTTTTTGCCTACGTGCTTCTACTCTTTTGTCCCTTTTGTTGCCGGAGCTTCCGATTCCACGCCTAACGGTTCCAGCTGCGTAAGACAATTCGACGCGATTGCTGCTTCTTGAGGAGGAGGAGGAGGAAAGAACTTTATGGTGTGCCCTGCGAGTTGGTGGGGAGGGCCAAAGGCCCCGCCTAGGTGACGGCCAGGAGTTCTTGGGTCCTGGCGGCATCCTCGGCCCGCTGGAAGGCCCAGCTGCTTCTTGAAGGAAAAAAAAAAATAAAACACGAAGCTACATTGACGTACAGGAAACGCCCTTTCCGTTTCCTCCGCCGTCTTCCTGTTTCCTCGTCGCCGTCACGTGCGCGGCGCATTTCCTACGGCGAAGCATATGCATGTTTCCGGGGAGGCTATAAATGCTGCACTCAAACAGTGCAGCGCCCGACGAAGTAGGCGTCAATGGACCGGCTGACTGTCCTTTATTTAATTTTTTGTCCCCAGTTCCCTAGCATTTACACCCAGCAAACACCTACCCACCTTTTTTTTTTTGCCTCCCAAATTTGTTACTTACCTACCGGATTTTACCTACCAAGTGATCAACAGCTGCATCGATTCCGGTCGATTATCTGTGTTTTCGTAGGTGTGACTGTAGGAAACTGAGGTCTGTGACTGCTCCGCTAGAATCAGTTCACCAACGAAGGAAGGCGTGCCAGTAAAGGAACCGATATGCGCTGTTGAATTACGAGAACGATTCGGAACTACGCTAAGCAGTTATGAGTTTGGTATCGGGGGCTGTCCCTGTGACGTCACGGTTGAAGTCTGGACGAAGGAAAAATCAAGCAAGGAGAGAGTTGACGGATTTATTTGCGCTCGAGTCAATTAGCCGCACAGATTTGAA